>NW_028162158.1:0-83327 GCF_964263955.1 Coregonus lavaretus | reverse complement strand
ATAATAAAAAAAACGGAAATATCACATTTACATAGGTATTCAGACCCTTTACTCAGTACTTTGTTGAAGCACCTTTGGCAGCGATTACAGCATTGAGTCTTCTTGGGTATGACACTATAAGCTTGGCACACCTGTATTTGATGAGTTTCTCCTATTCTTCTCAGCAGATCCTCTCAAGCTCTGTCAGGTTGAATGGGGAGCGTCGCTACACAGCTATTTTCAGGTCTTTCCAGAGATGTTCGATCGGGTTCAAGTCCGGGCTCTGGCTGGGCCACTCAAGGACATTCAGAGACTTGTCCCGAAGCCACTACTGCTTTGTAATGGCTGTGTGCTTAGGGTCGTTGTCCTGTTGGAAGGTGAACCTTCGCCCCAGTCTGAAGTCCTGAGTGCTCTGGAGCATGTTTTCATCAAGGATCTCTCTGTACTTGCTCTGTTCATTTTTCCCTCGATCCTGACTAGTCTCCCAGTCCCTGCCGCTGAAAAACATCCCCACAGCATGATGCTGCCACCACCATGCTTCACTGTAGGAATGGTGCCAGGTTTCCTCCAGCATGACGCTTGGCATTTAGGCCAACGAGTTCAATCTTGGTTTCATCAGTCCAAAGAATCTGAGAGTCTGAGAGTCTTTAGGTGGCTTTAGGCAAACTCCAAGCAGGCTGTCATGTGCCTTTTACTGAGGAGTGGCTTCTGTCTGGCCACTCTACCATAAAGGCCTGATTGGTGGAGTGCTGCAGAGATGGTTGTCCTGACCATTGGGTTCTTGGTCACCTCCCTGAGGGCAGCTAGCTCTAGGAAGAGCCTTGGTGGTTCCAAACTTCTTCCATTTAAGAATGATGGGAGTGTTCGTGGGGACCTTCAATGCTGGTACCCTTCCCCAGATCTGTGCCTCAACACAATCCCGTCTCGGAGCTCTACGGACAATTCCTTCGACCTCATGGCTTGGTTTTTGCTCTGACATACATTGTCAACTGTTGGACATTATATAGACAGGTGTGTGCCTTTCCAAATCATGTCCAATCAATTGAATTTACTACAGGTGGACTCCAATCAAGTTGTAGAAACATCTCAAGGATGATCAAGGATGCAGCTGAGCTCAATTTCGAGTCTCATAGCAAAAGGTCTGAATACTTATGTAAATAAGGTATTTCTGTTTTTTATTTTTAATACATTTGCAAACATTTCTAAAACCTGTTTTCGCTTTGTCATTATGGGGTATTGTGTGTAGATTGATGAGGAAAAACATTTATTGAATCAATTTTAGAATAAGGCTGCAACGTAACAATATATGGAAAAAGTCAAGGGGTCTGAATACTTTCGAACGCACTGTACATAATACAATGCAAAATACAATGCAAAATGCATAAAAATGTCTGTCTCTTCACAGTCCCCATCGTGCCGCAAGGTGTTCTTTTATCTGGTTTTTGAATTTGGTTTTATTGCTAGCTTGAGTTACCTTGGGTGGTAGAGAGTTCCATGTAGTCATGGCTCTATTTAATACTGTGCGTTTCCTAGCCTCTGTTCTGGACATAGGGACTGTGAAGAGACCTCTGGTTGCATGTCTTGTGTGATACCGATGAGTGTCCGAACTGTGTGCCAACTGCTTGAACAGACAGTTCGGTTCCTTAATCACATCAACACCTCACACAAGCCAGGAAAGATTGACATGTGTCATTGACATACACCCTTTGTGTACAATACATGCTGCTCCAACTGCAATTTGCCTATGTCCTTCTTTGCTGCACCTGACCACACAACTGGACAGTAGTCCAGGTGTGACAAAACTAGGGCCTGTAGGACATGTCTGGTTGACTGAGATATCAAGAAAGCAGACAATGCTTTATCATGGACAGACCTCTTCCCATTTTAGTAACAAGTGTCTACTTGCTCAATAGCCACATTATTCAATAATCGATCCAGATTAGGTTTAGGGTTGAGCGAGTGATTTGTCCCATAGATTATGCTTTTAGTTTTTGAAATATTTAGCACTAGCCTATTGCTAGTTATCCATTCTAAAACTGACTGGAGCTCTATGTTAAGGGTGTCAGTTATTTATTTTACTGTTGCAGCCGACGTGTATACTGTTGAGTCATCAGCGTACGTGGATAGAGGCTTTATTCAAGGTCAGTGGAAGGTCATTAGTAAACACAGAAAACAATAAGGGTCCAAGCCGGCTGCCCTGCGGTACACCACACTCAACCAAATTTGCATTAGAGAGGTTTCCATGAAAGAAAACCCTCTGTGTTCTATTGGATGGGTAACTGTCCATCCATGATAAGGCAAAGGATGTTAATCCATAACACCTAAGTTTTTTCAGCAATATGTTATGGTCAATGATATCAAAGGCCGCACTGAAGTCTAACAAAACAGCTCCCACAATCTTATTATCAATTTCCTCCAATCATCAGTCATTTGTGTCAGTGCCGAGCATGTTGGGTGCCCTTCCCTATAAGCATGCTGAAAGTCTGTTGTAAAAAAACAACAACAAAAAAAACGGTAAAATAACATTGTATTTGGTCAAACACGACCAAATTTGCTAAGCACCGATAACAGGCTGATTGGTCTGCTGTTTGAACCATTAAAGGGTGCTTTGCTATTTTTGGCCAGCGGAATGACCTTTGCCTCCCTCCAGGCCTGAGGGCACACTCCGTTTTCTAGGCTTAGATTGAAGTTGTGGCAAATAGGAGTCACAATCTATTCCGCTACCTGTTGTTGTTGTGGAATTCAAAGCTACAGCTACAGTCTTTCATTATTTGGTCCGTTATGCATGAATATGAAGGCTTATCATTTGCTGTTTGCATGTCATGCCTAAGTTTGCTAATCTTGTCAACAAAAAAGTCATTAAAGTGGTTGGCAATATTGTTATGATTCAGCTGGTCAGTCGGTCATGGAAAGAGCAGGTGTTCCTAATGTTTTGTACACTCAGTGTATACTGCATTCTATATTTGCTAGCTCATAAAAGGAATAGTGCACCCACACAGCAGGATACTTAGTGATGTATTTCCCCCTCTAAATATCTATAATTACTTATGGAGAGAGGTTCAACCTCCTCATTGGCTGATGATGGCATCACTACTTTCCCACTGGCTGTTCTGTACTGTGCTGATTGAGTCATGGTTTAGCAGTGCCACTGTGTCTGTCTCTCTCTCTTATCTGCTGTCGTTTACAACGTCTGTCCGTTTTAGCCAGGGGGGACTCATTAACCAGACGCACACTTCCTGTTCCTCTTCCACAGATAAAACTATTAGAACCGTGTCACCGTGACTACTGGAGTCCATGAGAACAAGCCATAGAGATAGAGTGAGTAGAAAGGACATTCCCATTCAGAGCAACGCTCAGTGGTGTGGTGGGTGGAGGCAGACAGTAGGGGACTACTTAGACATGGTTGAGCTACTGCCTCCCTGCCCTCATGCAAGGCACTTAGCTAATGACTCCAAACGAAATGGCTTTACAATTGGGTTAGACGCGTATGCAATGAGTCATGAACCTGACTGAAACGTTGTGTAACCGGCGCAGGGATATGACATCAGAGAAACACGTCCTAAATCAAAGTTAGCTAATGTTAAAGGAATCAGCCACAGTCCACTGGTGTCCACCATTTAGGGAACATTAGGTTAGCATACCATCACACGGATACTTGACCCACAGCCCTTAAACCAGTCCCTTCATCCACGTCAATCCCTCCGTCCCTCCATCCATCCTTGACCCCTTCAGTCTTCTTATCCCACCATTCCTCCCATCTCTGAGCAACCCTTCTACCAGTCCCTTCATCTACCCCTTAATCCTTCCCACCCTCCACCCCTGACCAGTCCCCTTGTACCAGTTCTCATCCACCCCTGCTCCTCCCTCTGTCCCCCTACCCGGAACCTTCCCAGGGAAGAGGTCACTAGAGGTCATGACCCCTGCTTTTTTAGAGGCTCTTTAGAGTTCTGCTCCTGTGGTGAGTCACATAGGGGTTAATGCTGGGAACCAGACCCTATAACCAACTGTAGAGGGGCTCCACACACACACACACAGACCTGTTTACTCAACCCTGACACTAACAGTCACACACCATTCACCCACCCCCCCCACCCGCTTTCTCTCTCTCACACACACACACACACACTAAGCCAGCGTGTCAGGTTCAGCTTCACCGCCTGTCATTAAACTAATTTCACAAACGACAAGAGATTAGCCGGAACAAAGGAGGAGGAAGGAAAATAAAACGTAAAAAAGAGCAACTTCTAGGAAAGTCAGAGAGTGTGTGAGAGTCGGCATACTCTCCCTCTCCCTCTCTCTCTCTCAATCACAATAGGAGGACATCCCCTCCAGGTACCAGCTTACCCAGTGTTCTGCAGCTGTAGAATAAATCCCTAGTGTGTTCGGTTAGTTCAGTGTGTGGTCAGTGTGTATACAGTGGGGGAAAAAAGTATTTAGTCAGCCACCAATTGTGCAAGTTCTCCCACTTAAAAAGATGAGAGGCCTGTAATTTTCATCATAGGTACACGTCAACTATGACAGACAAAATGAGAAAAAAAAATCCAGAAAATCACATTGTAGGATTTTGAATGAATTTATTTGCAAATTATGGTGGAAATTAAGTATTTGGTCAATAACAAAAGTTTCTCAATACTTTGTTATATACCCTTTGTTGGCAATGACACAGGTCAAACGTTTTCTGTAAGTCTTCACAAGGTTTTCACACACTGTTGCTGGTATTTAGGACCATTCCTCCATGCAGATCTCCTCTAGAGCAGTGATGTTTTGGGGCTGTCGCTGGGCAACACAGACTTTCAACTCCCTCCAAAGATTTTCTATGGGGTTGAGATCTGGAGACTGGCTAGGCCACTCCAGGACCTTGAAATGCTTCTTACGAAACCACTCCTTCGTTGCCCGGGCGGTGTGTTTGGGAACATTGTCATGCTGAAAGACCCAGCCACGTTTCATCTTCAATGCCCTTGCTGATGGAAGGGGGTTTTCACTCAAAATCTCACGACACATGGCCCCATTCATTCTTTCCTTTACACGGATCAGTCTTCCTGGTCCCTTTGCAGAAAAACAGCCCCAAAGCATGATGTTTCCACCCCCATGCTTCACAGTAGGTATGGTGTTCTTTGGATGCAACTCAGCATTCTTTGTCCTCCAAACACGACAAGTTGAGTTTTTACCAAAAAGTTATATTTTGGTTTCATCTGACCATATGACATTCTCCCAATCCTCTTCTGGATCATCCAAATGCACTCTAGCAAACTTCAGACGGGCCTGGACATGCACTGGCTTAAGCAGGGGGACACGTCTGGCAGTGCAGGATTTGAGTCCCTGACGGCGTAGTGTGTTACTGATGGTAGGCTTTGTTACTTTGGTCCCAGCTCTCTGCAGGTCATTCACTAGGTCCCCCCATGTGGTTCTGGGATTTTTGCTCACCGTTCTTGTGATCATTTTGACCCCACGGGGTGAGATCTTGCGTGGAGCCCCAGATCGAGGGAGATTATCAGTGGTCTTGTATGTCTTCCATTTCCTAATAATTGCTCCCACAGTTGATTTCTTCAAACCAAGCTGCTTACCTATTGCAGATTCAGTCTTCCCAGCCTGGTGCAGGTCTACAATTTTGTTTCTGGTGTCCTTTGACAGCTCTTTGGTCTTGGCCATAGTGGAGTTTGGAGTGTGACTGTTTGAGGTTGTGGACAGGTGTCTTTTATACTGATAACAAGTTCAAACAGGTGCCATTAATACAGGTAACGAGTGGAGGACAGAGGAGCCTCTTAAAGAAGAAGTTACAGGTCTGTGAGAGCCAGAAATCTTGCTTGTTTGTAGGTGACCAAATACTTATTTTCCACCATAATTTGCAAATAAATTCATTAAAAATCCTACAATGTGATTTTCTGGATTTTCTTTTCTCAATTTGTCTGTCATAGTTGACGTGTCCCTATGATGAAAATTACAGGCCTCTCTCATCTTTTTAAGTGGGAGAACTTGTACAATTGGTGGCTGACTAAATACTTTTTTCCCCCACTGTATGTGTGCGTGCCAGGTGTGTTGTGGGGGTGTTCTTGGAAGTTGTGATGGAACTAGCAGGAATAAACCCAGAGCAGTAGCAGGTGCTGTTTGCTCTACAGCTCTACAACTTGTATTTAGAATATCTATTTTAAGAGTTGGTTCAGTTTTCCTAAAGGTAAATCAGTTTGCATGTATTGTTGAAAACACAATACTACCACTCATATTGCAACTCTTGCTCAAGTATTTAATCAAGTCTATTTAATGATGTCAATCAACAAATCTTAAAATAAAGGCTTTGTTGAAGTTATATAATAAAGGATTGTTTGGATAGAGAAACAGGGTAAACAAACCATTAGACATTTACATACTGTGGTATGAATACCCAATGATTGAATAATAACAATAATAACAGGCCTAAATGTTGTGATTTTGACCCTGTGCTCCCATCTGTGTTGCCTGTAGGCGGTAAACAGATACAGAAGCACTGTAAATTAGTATGCCATTGGAAAAATTCAAGAGAAAGAAAAGAAACCACAAAAGGGAGAAAATATGAAAACATTTGTTTTTTCATACTGGGTGTAATACCCTCAAATGATTGAAGCCAGCTGACACCAAAACAGTCTTACACCGCTGCAGAAAACTCCGACGCATTTTCGCCTAAAACATAATGTAATTACGTTAACATTGTGAGCCACAAAGAAACAATCTGTTAACATAATCCGATATTAAACAAGTGATCATTAAGATGCTAATTGGCTGACAGAATTTCAGTAAAAAAAATGGACAGAATGTGTTTTGGGGCTGGCCTGCGGCCAGGGTTGTTCTCAGACCTCCATCCAAAGTTTTCACTAATCTGTTTTCCCTCTTCTTCCTCTGTTTCTACCTCTTCCTTCCCTACAACTCTCTCCCTTTCTCTCTCAGTCTCCCTCTCTCAATTTTCCCTATCATAACCACTTCCACTGCCATGACTGCAAGATACAATGCTGCTAAAGCTGATATAAGTGCACTACATTGTGAGACAGAGACAGGCATATGCATCATATTAAGGTGCTATAATGACTTTTAGAAGCATATAAGAGCTCTTTGTTTGGGCCTCACTAACCTTCTTACTGAATTTAGAGCCATGGTTGACTTTTATGATCAATACCTTGTCATATATCAAACACCAGTTCTGTTGATCACACACACACACACACACACACACACACACACACACACACACACACACACACACACACACCCTGTGATCAATACCTGGCGATATATCAAACGCCACTTGTGTTTATGACGAGCTCTTCTGACAGCTGACTTTAAAACCACACCGTATAACCTCTGTCTATAACTCAAACCTGACATTTTCACTGCTTCCATGAAATTGATAAGTACTTTTAAATGCAAAATGACAGTTTAAGAACCTTGTATTTTTGTGACGTGATGTAGTCAGTTTCTCACTTAAAATTACAGGGCTTTTCCAGAAAAGGTAAAAAGAAGTAGAGTGAACACACACACACACACACACACACACTGGGATATTGACACGGTCTGCCTAAACTGAAGCCTGCTGTGTCCCTATTTGACCCACCTTTTGACTCATGGGCATACCCCCTCACCGTCTGTCTGTCTCGCTCCTTCCCCCATCCTCTCCTCTGTGTGTGTGTCTGTGTACACGCATGAGTGTGTGTGCACATTCACGTGTCCTTCGGTGTGCACTGTGCAGTGTGTGTAAAGGCGAGGAACTAGGTGAGAAGTAGAAAGGAGAGATCAATAGAGACTTACCATACACACTGGATTTCAACCATTTTAAAACACATGACAAAAAATGTATCTCTCTAAGCTACAACTGACTATTGTCTCTTCCAGCAGACAGAATAACACAGCACACTGGCCTTCTGCTCTCTCTCTCCCTCTCTCCCTCTCTCCCTCTCCCTCCCTCCCTCCCTCCCTCCCTCCCTCCCTCCCTCCCTCCCTCCCTCCCTCTCCATCTTTCCCTCTTTTCTTCCTTCCCACTCCCTCCTCCCCTCTCTAGACTGTCGGATGTCCCCTATGTTCAGGGTCACTGTCTTCCCTAAGGACCCAGTTTGACCCTTGACCTCTAGACTGGGGTCAGTGCCTGTCGCCATGGTGTTTAACATCCCAATGGGGAGCCATCCCGGAGAATAGCTACGGTCTGACACACACACACAAACAAGAACGCGCACACACACACTCACACAATAAACGTACGTCTGACCCCCATCAATGTAAAAATGTCCCAATCAGCTATGAGCCATGAGACAATAGAGCAGATTAGCATTCATACAGGACTTTCCTACTGGCATACCGCCGCACATCTTTTACTCATTTCCCTCAATCATTTCTCTCCCTCGTACTCTCCAGGCTATTGTGTAACAGAACCATCCTATAATGACAATGATCCTACAGTGAAATTCCACCAACTTGTTTCTGGGACCAACGGAAAGTCTTTATGAAAATGACTCCTGGAATAACAGCGGTAAATGGGAGCGGAGAACAATCAAGGTAATTTAGTTGAGTTACCAGGGAGAAGAGTTATCTCAATTTTCATCGTTTTTACAATATTTTAGGCCTTAAAGTTTAGTCTAATGATTGAGATATTTTACTCTCCAAAACACAGGCACGACTACAGGAAATAGAGATGGGGCAAAACCTGTGTGTGTGTGTGTGTATGTGAGCATAAACACACACACACACACACACACACACACAGTCAGTCAAACAAACACAGTGAGTAATGAACAAGAAGAGATGGCCTGCCACAGAAGACAGATATGGAGTCACATGTATGGATGAGGAAGGGATGTCACACTCTCTTAGATACTTAGTCTCTGTCTCTCTCTCTCTCTCTTTCTCTGTATCTCAGTGAAGTGTCTCTGATAAAAACACAGTTCACATGTCATTGTAAATACACACACTACAAAAGTCTCAACTGTTGGGTGTTTCAAATGGGGTTTTGGACTGCCAGTGTGATGTCACTCCACTAACGAAGACAATCAATGTGAGCTGTGTTTAATGGGTGCTTACAATTACAGCTGGGACACTCCTCTCTCCTCTTTCCTTCCTTCACTCTCTCGCTTCTTCTCTGAGCAGACTCTCTCTCCTGTCTTCACCCCCCTCTCTCCCCATCTCTTTTCCCCTCCCCTCTCTCCCTAGCAGACTCCGGTCCAGGCGCTCTCAGTATTGATATGTGTCCATTGTTTCTCCACCAGCACAGATGATAGTTTTTAACCTAATGAAAAGCACTTCTGCTGGGATTGAAAAGCCCCTTAACCACATCAATGAAATCCTCCTATCCTATACTTCCTCTGCCCAACAGCCCTATTCGCTCTCTCTCACTCTCTGCCTGCTCCATCCACCCCCCTCTCCCTTTCCACAGTCTTAGCATTTTCCATTTCTGTATGTAGCCTGTGTCACAGTCAGCATGTACCTTCACCTCTCTCCTTTACCACCATCTCTCTCTCTTTCCCTCCCTCTACCACCCCCCTCGCTCTCGCTCTCTCTCTGGTCACAGTAAATGGACTGCATTACTGTAATGAGTTTGGAATTTATGGTGGAGCTACAGTGGAATAGTATCATGGGCCTATAAGTGTGCGAACTGTAGAGTGGAGATGGTGTGTGTGTGTGTGTGTGTGTGTGTGTGTGTGTGTGTGTGTGTGTGCGCGCGCGCAATGGTAACTCAGTCCTGGCATACCTCTGGGCTTTTAGCTCGGCCTCAGGACACACAGTGACACAGTGAGACCCAGTGAGACCCATGAGCCACTTGCACCCACCGGTCATTCAGTCAGTCAGTTAAACAGAAAGAAAAAAGAAAGGAAGACTTTTGACACTCTTAAATATAAGTTAGAGAGAGAACGCAAGAGACCAAGACAGCAAGATAGAGAGAGAGAGCAGAAGCCCAAGAGCAGAACCAGGGAGAGCGAGTGCACCTCCTAGTGCTGACCTTTTTTCACACACCCTCACCCCTGTTGCCCACACACACACACCTTCCCCCACACTCTCCAGAAAGGGAGAGAGATGCAGGATAGTGCAGACAGTGAGTGCTTTGAACTTTCCACCTGGACCGCAGAGAACCAGGATTTATAGGGATGGCTGTTAAAAGATGGCCCACATTAGCAAGTCTCAACTACAATCAATTACTGCAGGCTCTCCTCTTCTCTCCATGAGCATTCACCTCTCTTCTTCCCTGCTCCCCTTGTGCTTTCACTTTTTTATTCTCTTCTCCCGTCCTCCATCTCTTCCTCTCCAACAGAAGGGTGAGGCAGCAGTGTAACTACAGCTTGTTCTCCGGACCTGTAATGTAATCCATCCATTCTCCCACTGCTCCTCTTCAATAGGTTGCCATATAAGACATATTTTCCAGTCGGGTAGCCTGTAGTAAATCTGCCTACTATAGCAGGTCCTGGACACCTCAGGGAATGACAAAGACACTGTGGTTCACAGCACTGTTTGACACAACCTCTTAAAAAGAGTCCCTGCTGTGGGGGAGAATAGTTCCTCTATCCTCCTCAGTCGGTCTCTCTCTCTCTCCATCTCTCTCTCTTGGTCTCTCTCCCTCTCTTCGAAAGACAGTGAAGCACAGGCAATAAGTTAGATGCCTTTAAGAGCATGGTAGAGGTGCAGAGCTCTGGTGCTGGGCCTCAGGCAGGGAGTGCTCTGCTGGGTGTAACCCTTCTTTAAATACCCTCCCCGTATCCACATCACAGCGGAGACCCATAGGATAGCCACTCACACATCTCTAATATCTCTTCTGGTTTTCTCCGAGTGTAAAATGTGATCCAACAAAGTGCTTGTCATCACTGTGCGGGCGTTTCAGCTTCGCATCAGCGTGTCATTAGACAAAGATCATCCTCAGTGGGGGTAGAAGGCACCTTCCTGATAGACATCACATCAACACTACCTACAGTAGTGGGAGGCAGGGTGCCCATTGAAAACCCCTCTGGGTCCGATACATCCGTCCAATAGGTTCTAAGACCATTATGTCCTCTGAGGGTTCCATGTTGGAGACAGGGAGAGAGATAGTGACAGCATGTTGCCCTTTTTTCATATCATGGATGAAAGGATAACTCCTCCATCTCTAACATCCTTCCATCTCCTCCTCATCTCTGTCCTTCCCATCTACTCATCTCCTCCGGCATCAGTTCATCATCAAGCTCTTGGAGATCCATTCATCTCCTGTAGCATGGGGTCCACTGTCTCGCTCGCTCTCTTTTCTATCCATCCCTCCCTCCCTTGTTTATTTCACAGCACAGCGAGAGGCTTTTGAGAGAAAATGAGCAATTACTATCTCATTGTGGAGCAGAGAGAGAGAGAGAGAGAGAGAGGTCAGGGTGATTGTCCTGGTGTGATGTTAATGACTGATTAAAGAGGTTGTAGAGATCTACCTCACAACAGGCCTGTTACCATGCAGCCCAGCCATAATCCCAACTCACTGGGAGGGATTACCATTCAACTCATTCTCCTTTCAATTGAACAGTAGGAGTTCAGTTGGGGAATGATTTAACTGTTACTTTGAGGATGTATCCGTACATTCAAATATGTTTTACACTGAAGTACCATTATTTCCATTCTCCCAAAAGAAAAGTGACTCTCCACGGACCAACTTTCTTCGATAAACCCTATGATTAATCAAATTAAAGTTTGATGTTTGGAGGTCAGGAGTCAAGTTTCTTTCGTCTGCTGTAAAAGACGTGTGTTATTGATCGACTATGTTGGGATTATAGCACACACACACACACACACCTCTACACTGATCAAAGACGTCAACTGTACTAGAATGGAGAAGCAAGGGCAAGGAGGGCAATGCATGATGTAGACAGGACCCCTGCTGTGCATGTGGTTATAATAAGCGTGACAGCAGAGAGTTGTAATACCAGCAAACACACACACACACACACACACACACACAGAAACACACGTCAAACATCTGCAGCTGGCACCACATCTAAACACAAACTATATTCAAACTAGCCCAAACAGTGCTCTCTGTAAGGGGGTTATAAATCTTCATAATGAAACACAACAGTATACCTCAAAGCTTACATTAGGAGTACATAGCTGTGTGCTTCAACCCCCTCCCCATTAACTCCTATTAACTGTGATGAACCCTGAAGCACAGCTAGCACATATAGCATTATAGTTCAGTAGACTGGATGATATAATGTAGTATTATATGACTGTTCGATTCATACAGGTTAAATGTTGCAAAGACATTTAGTAATGAATGCATTTAGTATTCGAATTGTAATAATACTGCCCCTCACCCTGCCGACACGAACACACACACACACACACACACACACACACACACACACACACACACACACACACACACACACTTTGTCCCTGCCTCACCTTCCACCATCAGCTCCCCTGTAATGAATCACAGTGTTTCTTCCCCAAGTTAAGCCTGTCACACCTCCCTTTCACTCATTCATCCTCCCTTGCTTTTTAAGAAGCCACGCGTCGGAGGATATGAGCCTTGAGGGGTGGAGATATGACGTGGTGTCGACAGAGAACAGCGGCTGCTTTTAAATCAAACTGACACACAGATTTATCACTGTTTAACTTGTCCAAAGTGTCACTTGTAGTTGCTCTACATCTGAGTGTGTAAGTGGTCTCCATAGGGACCCTTCTCTACGGACTGACTGGGAGTGTACCTGTGACTGTTTGCAGTGTGTGTACTGTAAAAGTGTGTGTGCTGACGCAGTCTCACTACAGGCTGCAGGGGACTGCTATACATGCAGGCCTACTATAAATGCGTCACACAAAATAGTCTATTAAATCACATCCTACACACACACTACACGCACACACAGTCCAGCTTTAAAGAACCTTCCTTAACGTTTCCATCAGAGAGCAGGCGTGATGGATGTAACACTATACTGGACTACACAGGAAAGACCCCAGGGAGGAGGGGAGGGAAGAACTGGAGGGAAAAGGTTAGTGAAACACAAAGGTTAGTAAACACTGGCGGCTAGAGAGAGAGAGGTAGGATAGAGAGAGGGAGAGAGGGGTAGGATAGAGAGAGGGAGAAAGAGGAAGAAAGGGAGAGCGTAAATGACAGAGAGCGAGAGCGAGCGAGAGATAGAGAGAGAGAGAGAGGCCCAGTGAACCAGGGGAGAAGGAAGGTAAGTAGGTAAAGTTCTCTCCTCTCGTGCGGTAGGCAGACATGGGTCTGGCTCTAGATGGATGGGACCCAACCATTGATAAGGTCAGACCTCATTTGCAGCAGACCTTTTACATTTGAGAAATGTTGGCCTACTCGACCGACTGTCAGTTGCAATCCGTTGCCATGAAAAATGGACTGGCTGAAAGGAAACTGTGACTCCATTTGAGAATGCACGGCGCCCCGCTCAGCCCCGCTACTGTAACTTGTCATAAGAAATCACGTCCGCTTTCGCTCGCTCAGCTGCAGTCTGGCTCTCCTGCTGGTATTCTGTTCTTTCCCTCTTTTGTTTCTTTCTTTGTTCCCCTCGCTCTGTATTCCCCTCCGTGGTGAAAGCCATTGTCCTGCTGTCAGAAATGTTATTCCCCCGACTTCCCAAATGTCACACGTTGTCATGTCGTGTCTTTGTTAGACATCTATTACTAGCTAGCCCTCTCCCTTGCTCTCTCACACACACACACACACGCGCAAGCACACACTCACACACATAATATATAGACTAAAATGCTAACTACACCAGCCAGTGCGTGTGCCATAACGCGTATATTGATTTTGTCTATCTACACCAGTCGTGATCATGACACGCAGGTTAAAATATCAAAACCAACTGTGAAACAGCTATATTAATTTGGGGGCATGTCAAACACACATGAAACATTCATGGACATTTAGCTAGCTTGCTATTGCTAGCTAATCTGTCCTGGGAGATGAACATTAGGTTGTTATTTTACATTAAATGCATATGGTCCTTTTTTTTGTTGGATCTTTGTTGAATTTTGACATGGAGTCATATAAAATGTGTTTCTCTACTCAGACTATAAACACTACAAAAGCTAGGCATCTAGCAATCCCATTCTGAGCCAATGGATTCTAACAGTCTAATAAATACATTTCATATATGTTTTTGCAAAACAAATATCATTTGGTTGTGTTTATGAAGGTTTTAGGTAGGCCTACCATTAGAAAACGAAAAAAACGTAAACATTTTCATTCGTTTATGTTACTATAGGCTATTTGTAAAATCGATGAAAAATAAAACAGTAATACATCTTGATTACATAAGTATTCAACCCCCTGAGTCAATGCAAAGAATCACCTTTGGCAGCGATTACAGCTGTGAGTCTTTCTGGGAAAGAGCTTTGCACACCTGGATTGTACAATATTTGCACATTATTATTAAAAAAATTCTTCAAGCTCTGTCAAGTTGGTTGTTGATCATTGCTAGACAGCCGTTTTCAAGTCTTGCCATAGATTTTCGAATTAGCCAAATTAAGTCAAAACTGTAACTACGCCACTCAGGAACATTCAATGTCGTTTTGTTAAGCAACTCCAGTGTATATTTGGCCTTGTGTTTTAGGTTATTGTCCTGCTGAAAGGGGAATTTGTCTCTCCGTGTCTGTTGGAAAGCAGACTGAACCAGGTTTTCCTCTAGGATTTTGCCTTTGCTTAGCTCTATTCTGTTTCCTTTTATCCTAAGAAAAACTCCCTAGTCTTTGCTGATGAAAAGCATGCCAATAACATGATGCAGCTACCACCATGCTTGAAAATATGAAGAGTGGTACTCAGTGATGTGTTCACCAAACATAATGCTTTGTATTCAGGACATAAAGTTAATTTCTTTGTCACATTTTTAGCAGTTTTATTTTAGTGCCTTATTGCAAACAGGATGCATGTTGTGGAATATTTGTTTTCTGTACAGGCTTCTTTCTTTTCACTGTCATGTAGGTTAGTATTGTGGAGTAACTACAATGTAGTTGATCCATCCTCAGTTATCTCCTATCACAGCCATTAAACTCTGTAACTGTTTTAAAGTCACCATTGGCCTCATGGTGAAATCTCTGAGCAGTTTTCTTCCTCTCCGGCAACTAAGTTAGGAAGGACGCCTGTATCTTTGTAGTGACTGGGTGTATTGATACACTATTAAACACTATTATTGCATACAGAGTGAGTCCATGCAACTTATTATGTGACTTGTTAAGCATATTCTTACTCCTGAACTTATTTAGCCTTGCCATAATTTGTAAACATTTCTAAAAACATTATTCAACTTTGACATTATGGGGTATTGTATGTAGGCCAGTAACACAAAAATCACAATTGAATCATTTTTAAATTCAGGCTGTAAACATAACAAAATGTGGAAAAAGTCAACGGGTGTGAATACTTTCTGAAGGCACTGTATAACCTCAAAATGATGCTCTCTGAGTTTTTAGTTATCTATGATTAATCTCTCCTCGTTCTTTTTTGAAATACCCACGTGGGTTGTATGCTCCTGAAAACCAATGAGTAGATGGGAGAGGCGGGACTTGCAGCACATCAAGTGTCTCAAATAGAACCAAGTTCTATTTTGGTCCGTGCTATCCGGGATCATTGAGACTTCCCTACCCTATTGAAGTAGACATTTAAAATGGTTAAGGTAAGGGTTAGAGTTAGGTAAGGGATAAGGTTAGGGCAGTGGTGTAAAGTAATTAAGTAAAAATACTTTAAAGTACTACTTAAGTAGTTTTTGGGGGTATATGTACTATACTTTACTATTTATATTTTTGACAACTTCTACTTTTACTTCACTACATTCCTAAAGAAAATAATGTACTTTTTACCCCATACATTTTCCCTGACACCCAAAAGTACTTGTTACACTTTAAATGCTTAGCAGGACAGAAAACGGTCCAATTCACACACTTATCAAGAGAACATCTCTGGTCATCCCTAATGCCTCTGATCTGGCGGACTCACTAAACACAAATGCTTTGTTTGTAAATTATGTCTGAGTGTTGGAGTGTGCCCCTGGCTATCCATACATTTAAAAAACAAGACAATTGTGCTGTCTGGTTTGCTTAATTTAAGGAATTTTTAATTATTCGTACTTTTACTTTTGATACTTAAGTATATTTTAGCAATTACATTTACTTTTGATCCTTAAGTATATTTAAAACCAAATACAATTAGACTTTTACTCAAGTAGTATTTTACTGGGTAACTCACTTTTACTTGAGTCATTTTCTATTAAGGTATCTTTACTTTTACTCAAGTATGACAATTGGGTACTTGATCCACCACTGGGCTAGGGTAAGGGACGTCCCAAGGATGCTAGATTGCACTAACCGTTCTAGTTTAGCGCTTGGCTCCACATACACTCGTTTACGCGCACGAGCGGTGTGGGTGAAATTATCGAATAACATGTCTGTTTACGTTTATTTTGCAACGCTCGCACACGCAACGTGGCCGGTGTGGTTTGCCTGTAAGACCAGGGTCCTCAGGTGTAACAGTGTAACTCACAGTCCAAGCACAACTTTGCTAAAAACAATATTTCCATAGGCTAATATTATTAACCCTTCAAACAGACAGGCTTTCAGTAAGTCAAGTGTCAATAGATTATGTCACAGTGAAGGTCAAATAGACTGAGGTCACCTGGCATCCTGTTAACCGTTTCACAGCCAGCCAGCCAGAGGGAGGTGTGAGAGACAGAGAAAGAGAGAGTAGTAGATGGGGAATAGAGTCAGTGTGACATGGCACTCCTCACTTAACCCCAACACTATGTCACTGTGTCAGAACAGAGTGGCATGTCACCTCTGGGAATAGGGGATCAAATGCCACTATACATACAGTAACAATGGAAGACTTCCCTGACAACTAGGCTTCATATGGCAGTTCAACTGTCCTATCTCTACAGTAAAAAAATATGTTTTATTGTCACAACACAGTGAAATGTGTTGTTTTACAGGGTCAGCCATAGTAGTACGTCTCCCCTGGAGCAAATGACGGTTAAGTGCCTTGCTCAAGGGTAAACCTTGTCAGCCTTTCGGTTACCGGCCCAACGCTCTAACCGCAAGGCTACCTTCCGCATATTTCACACACGCTGCACCACACTTTTAAAATCGGATTCATAACACTATCAATACCAACAGTGATGTTCTGACAGCCTTAACTGAAGGCAGGAATGTGTACTGTGAAACATGTACAATATGGTGCAGCAACACATTGACTGAAGTTTTCCTAAGTCATCTTCAGAGCCACTGTTTTAACGCCTGCATTTTATATGTTTATATCATATTCTCTTTGATACTGTGACTCTTTTATTACACTGTCTTTAAACTGCTACAGTAGGTTCTAGAAACTGCTGTGGTTTCGGCTGACTGATGAATATCAAAACTAAGTGCTGTCTATGAAATATCACCCCCGTAGCTTTGCATCACAGGGTACACGATAACTACTAAAGCAGGAATTTTTGGCCTTTCCCTTTTTTGTCCACTATAGGGCGTTAAGGGCGGCACCCCACTTGTGATTGGAAATATATACAGTGCTATGAAAAAGTATTTGCCCACTTTCTAATTTTCTCTACTTTTGCATATTTGTGATACTGAATGTTATCAGATCTTCAACCAAAACCTAATATTAGATAAAGGGAACATAACTGAACAAATAACACAACAATTACATATTTATTTCATAAACAAAGTTATGCAACACCCAATTCCCCTGTGTGAAAAAGTAATTGCCCCCTTACACTCAATAACTGGTTATGCCACCTTTAGCTGCAATGACTCCAACCAAATGCTTCCTGTAGTTGTTGATCAGTCTCTCACGTCGCTGTGGAGGAATTTTGGCCCAATCTTCCATGCAGAACTGCTTTAACTCAGTGACGTGTGGGTTTTCAAGCATGAACTGCTCGTTTCAAGTCCTGCCACAACATCTCAATTGGGATTAGGTCTGGACTTTGACTAGGCCATTCCAAAACTTCCAATTTGTTGCTTTTTAGCAATTTTCATGTAGACTTGATTGTGTGTTTTGGATCATTGTCTTGCTGAATGACCCATCTGCGCTTCAGCTTCAGCTCACAGACGGATGGTCTGACATTCTCCTGTAGAATTCTCTGATACAGAGCAGAATTCATGGTTCCTTCTATTAAGGCAAGTCAACCAGGTCCTGAGGCAGCAAAGCATCCCCAAACCATCACACCACCACCAACATGCTTGACCTTTGGTATGATGTTCTTACTGTGGAATGCAGAGTTTGGTTTTCGCCAGGCATTACTGGAACCATGTCGTCCAAAAAGTTATACTTTTGAATCATCTGTCCATAGAACGTTCTTCCAAGAGTCTTGATGATCATCCAGGTGCTTTTTCGCAAACTTGAGTCAACTTTTTGGATGAGATGGGTCATCCATAGACCTTAAGAACATTGGTTGGATTTTTTTTGGCAGCTATTTACAATGGGGGGGGGGGGGGGGTTGGGGAACTGCCCCAATGAAATCGCATAGCATAAATTATAACAGCACAAAGTAGTTGGACCGTCCTGGAACGCTCAAATGTGCATTCAGTCAGAACTTCTGGTCTGCTCTCCATCCCTATGAGTCTCTCGCGCAAGAGTCACCCCCCCAAATGTTGTTCATCAGGTTCTCCTGTAGGTGACGGAGCGACGTTGTGTGCACTAAAACAGCATAAAACCGGGTGTATCGCAAAGCATGATCAACTTAATTAGCCAGCTACAGTAATTTTTAGAAATAGTTTGGTAGATATTTTGGGTCTAATTAGCCAGTTATCTACCTTTGATAGTTGGTAGCTTCAGAAATATGAATTTATGAAAGCTAACTGGCTAGAGTATCATGCTTTGCGACATTATGTTAGCTAACTATCCCCAGTTACATAATGTATTTTCACTTATTGCATCTGAATGCTTGTTCCGTTCTCCCTGGTTTCCAAAGTTACCACAGACATGGCTTTATCGTAAAAATTCCTGTAAACAAAAATTAGCTTTTTGGTCTTCATTTAAGGTTAGGGTTAGGCATAATGTCAGCAGTGTGGTTAATGTTAGGTTTAAGGTTAGGGTTAGGCATAATGTCAGCAGTGTGGTTAATGTTAGGTTTAAGGTTAGGGTTAGGCATAATGTCAGCAGTGTGGTTAAGGTTAGGTTTAAGGTTAGGGTTAGGCATAATGTCAGCAGTGTGGTTAATGTTAGGTTTAAGGTTAGGGTTAGGCATAATGTCAGCAGTGTGGTTAATGTTAGGTTTAAGGTTAGGGTTAGGCATAATGTCAGCAGTGTGGTTAATGTTAGGTTTAAGGTTAGGGTTAAATTACATTTTAAGAAGAGAAATTGTAGAAATAGGCGGGCTTTGACTTTGTAGCTGTGGTAACTAGTGACAACCATTCTCCATGGTGCACTGGTTCGTTCGTGAGCTGCAAAACAGTGGCATCGTGTGCAGCAGTGGTCATTTGGTTTTCAGCCAATCAGCGGCTGCCGCCTACGTGAGTATGACAAAGCAACAGCAAAACGATAATTAATCTACCTCTGGCAGAAACGTTTCATTAATTAATGCTAGAGATGCTTACCATTGTAAAGCGCATTTCCAATCCTGTCCAGCACGCGTTTTAGATGAGTGTCCCTTCTAATTTGTTATAAAAGCAGGCAATCCATGTCAGCTTTTTAATGTGAAATACAACCACTTCTGATTAAATAGGAGAGGCTGGCTATCAAATAAGCCCATATATTAAGAAGCATGTGCATTCACTTTCTCTGTTTCTGAAGGCGTTTATCATGGAAGTACATAACAAGTTGACCCCACTCCTTCCGGCAGGGGTTTATAACTTATATAAGTGATCTATAACTCCTATGTACCAAGACACTTATCTGGAACAGCGCCAAGACACACAGTAAAAGTAGCTTATACAAAATAAGGCTTCCTAACGTCTGCGTTTCAAATGTTCAATCCACTCACATTATACCAGCCCAGTGGCTGCCATCTCTACTGTATGACGTCATGCCTTCCTGTGAATGGGAACGTTATTAGAACATTGCAGCAACCTGCAGCCCAACACAACTGCCTAACAAGGTGACGGAGGGCTGGGGCCTGTCTGTCTACGCTTGGAGAGGGGGGAGTTTCAGACCTATTGTACCCACTCACAGATATACAGTAGACTGTCTAAGGGCAATGCCTTCTGGTCCCTAATCAAAGACAGACAGCATTATGATACTGGTAATGATGAGGAGAGAAGTTCAAAACACGATGCACAATCTAATTAGTTGTCTGAGAAAACATGAAAAGGCAAAGGGCGGTTAGCTGAGCAGCCCCCGTCTCCATTTGATGATGAAGTGTCTAGGTGGCTAGGTGTCACAAGGTACACCTCTTCCTACTGTAATTAGAAGGACTTCTAAGCATGAGGCCAGCCTGGTGCTCATACATAGAGATATACAGACGTCAGTGTAATTGACATAACAGGCCCGATTTGGGCGTCTCGCTGGTTTGCCTCTGTTGACGGTGGAGCCTCTCCTAACCCTAACATTAGTCATTTGGGGCGCAAACAAGGACGAAATGGAGCGCGACGGCAACTTCACGGATCCATGCAAACATTTTGTGAGTTTTTTTCTTCTTCTCTATTTCTTAACTGTTTTCCTGGCGAGCACCAAAACAAGAAAATAAAGTCTCTGTGTTCCACGGTGTCTGTGGGGCATTCATCACCACCACACCGGTGTAGCACAGCGTTTTACACCCCATTAAACAAACCACAGTGTGTTCGCTGACTCTCGCTGAGGTAAATATTTTAAATCGCCGGCACGTCTGTACCGGAGTAATTAACAAAAGCCAAGTAGCCTACCTGGTTGGTCAGGAGAAAACAAAAACAGCTGGGCTATAGAACTACTGTTCTATGGTGTTATCATGCCCTCTGGTCATACTGTCTAGTCACTACACTACCTCCAGTCTACTCTTGGCTCTTAACTCAGCTCATATGAAAAAGTGTTGTTAAATGCAAGCATGAGGGTGGAAAGAAACAGCGAATGACATCCAGAGAACCCCGGGCGGCCATGTTGTTAACCACAGTGTGTTATTGGACATGGCACCATGTGAAGCTAATAGACCTCGCTGGGCTCGGAGCTGTATGGGCTCTGTGCTGCATGGGCTCTGTGATGTTTGTGTTGGCAGACTGGGGGGAAATACGAATGCCCTGCTGTAATACGTCTACAATGCACATTTCCTTCTTACTTCATTGTGATCAGTCATCGGACATGACTTGCTAGGCGAAAGCAAGGTTTCCACTATACTGCGCTCCATGTGGCTTTGGATAAAAGCGTCTGCTAAATGGCATATTATATTATTTATTATTATTATATTATGTGAGATGAGTTGATGTTCAATGTGAGATCAGCTGCTGATTATGTTGTTACTGTACTGAGTGAATACAAATGAGGACTAACTATGACCTGTGAACTAGAAAATGGCTCTAATAGAATTCTAGTCCTGTTGATGAAACCAGACTTTTGAGAAGTGCCCATTAATTTCTAGAATGATTCCTTGGGTCAGAAAGCTATTCCTAAAACAGCGGTCCAATCCTCTAGAAATCCCCAGGAACTAAACCCCACGGCCTCCCTCCCTCAGACACCCTGAACCAACCGTTGAGTTCATGAGAAGTAGGAGGCTGACATACACAAGGGATCTTAAAATGACAAGTAGCTAAAACCATAGGAACTATTTGTACTTTTAGTTTGTGGAACCAGTACTGTAAATTCACTTATTTCTTATGCCCCTGTCCTCAAGAAGAGATATGAATCTGGCCAGCTCTGATAAGTTTACAAGCAGGCTTCGCCCCCTGACATAACTCTGCGCTGATTGACGATGTAAGCGGGCGGCCATATTTATTTATGGTGACCTTGTAGTGGATTCCTCTTCATCACAGAGACAGACAGACGGTTGCTGCTAGCAGACCCTGCTAAGCCACAATGCTCGCACCACCCCATTAAATAACTACTACTGTAGCAGACACTGGCTGGAAAGGCATCATTCCACAACACACTTTATAGAACTGTACAGCACATATCAGATGTCTGTCTGGAACATTCCATCAAACACTATCACATGAACCATGATCCTCTCTGCCTGCTGCTTATACGTGGAGATTAAATGTGATGAAATATTAACTCATACACACACCACAGAGGGGGTTTCTACCTAATACAAATACTGTAGCTAGAATAGTGGGTACAACACACACAACTATAACTCACACATAAAACCTCCCGAGTGGCGCAGTGGTCTAAGCCACTGCATCGCAGTGCTAGCTGTGCCACTAGAGATCCTGGTTCGAATCCAGGCTCTGTCGTAGCCGGCCGCGACTGGGAGACCCATGGGGCGGCGTACAATTGGCCCAGCGTCGTCCAGGGTAGGGGAGGGAATGGCCGGCAGGGATGTAGCTCAGTTGGTAGAGCATGGCGTTTGAAACGCCAGGGTTGTGGGTTCGTTTCCCATGGAGGGCCAGTATGAAAATGTATGCACTCACTAACTGTAAGTCGCTCTGGATAAGAGCGTCTGCTAAAATGCCTAAAATGTAAGAATGTAAAATAAAGGATCAACAAAAATACCCCATTGTAAACAAAGCCAACAAACGGAAGATATCTAGATCCATTAACAAGGGATGAAACAGCATTTAGCATCATACTTCTCTTGAACTTCAATGGCTCATACAATTGCTAGCAAAATATTTTAAAATGTTTTTGTTCTTGCAAATCACCCAAAAAGCTGCCACCAATGCACACCCTGACACCAACAAAAACAACGTAATCAACAACAACAACAACAGATGATTCAGTTGGAACATGGTAAACATAACACTGAATCACTTAACTGTGAGCAGCACTACAACTGGCACAGATCCTTTTCCCCCCTCTCTCAGTAACTGACAGTCTCCCACACACAGTAGAGATGGTCCTGTATAATTCAACACTTGGATGGTGGAAGCTAGCCTTAGCTAGCCTTGTAGCAGTATACTATAGAGTGAGGGAAATAAGTATTTGATCCCCTGCTGATTTTGTACGTTTGCCCACTGACAAAGACATGATCAGTCTATAATTTTAATGGCAGGTTTATTTGAACAGTGAGAGACAGAATAACAACAAAAAAATCCAGAAAAACGCATGTCAAAAATGTTATAAATTGATTTGCATTTTAATGAGGGAAATAAATATTTGACCCCTCTGCAAAACATGACTTAGTACTTGGTGGCAAAACCCTTGTTGGCAATCACAGAGGTCAGACGTTTCTTGTAGTTGGCCACCAGGTTTGCACACATCTCAGGAGGGATTTTGTCCCACTCCTCTTTGCAGATCTTCTCCAAGTCATTAAGGTTTTGAGGCTGACGTTTGGCAACTCGACCCTTCAGCTCCCTCCACAGATTTTCTATGGGATTAAGGTCTGGAGACTGGCTAGGCCACTCCAGGACCTTTATGTGCTTCTTCTTTAGCCACTCCTTTGTTGCCTTGGCCGTGTGTTTTGGGTCATTGTCATGATGGAATACCCATCCACGACCCATTTTCAATGCCCTGGCTGAGGGAAGGAGGTTCTCACCCAAGATTTGATGGTACATGCATTTTTCTGGATTTTTTTGTTGTTATTCTGTCTCTCACTGTCAAAATAAACCTACCATTAAAATTATAGACTGATAATTTCTTTGTCAGTGGGCAAACGTACAAAATCAGCAGGGGATCAAATACTTTTTTCCCTCACTGTATATGTGTCATTGGTGGTGTGCCAGCATACTCAAGGTGCTACAATTGGCTAGCTAACCCTGGCGGGTGACACTGACACTATTAGACAATATCAAGAAGTAGAAAGACTCATACACTGTCTGTCTTGCTTTTTCTCAATTTCTTACACCGC
Organism: Coregonus lavaretus; assembly: GCF_964263955.1. Classification (NCBI taxonomy): domain Eukaryota; kingdom Metazoa; phylum Chordata; class Actinopteri; order Salmoniformes; family Salmonidae; genus Coregonus; species Coregonus lavaretus. The sequence goes on along the minus strand of NW_028162158.1, from coordinate 59,526 downwards.
CACACACACACACTTTATCTTTGAGAGCATAAGGTCCATATTTTATGTTCTCAGAATCCCCATCCCATCTGTCACAACCAGATTTAACAAGAAGAAAACCCCAGAGCAGTCCAACTGACCACTCAATGACTGTACAAAACCTGGCACTGTCAGCAAGACCCATTGGCTATTTTAGAGGAATGACCACAGAGATGGGAGAAACATAACAGAGTAGCCAAATGCCAAAGCTAAATCATGTGCAACAGATAAGAGAGGAGTCAGAGAGAGGAGTTCCTTATTGTCTGAATCTGTTCACAAAGACCAGGTCCTGCCCAAGTTCAATAAAGTTCTAGACCAATGGAAGCTTGCAATAGCCTTTGAGTGCAAAAAGGTTGTAATTTGATCACATTTTGTTGGAATCATGTTGACATAAGGGATGGATAACACACACAGGCCTGCACACCTACACACACACACAGAGATCCCTCTTGCACACACACACACACACCCCTCTTCACAGTCTCAGTGTTGATGGCCATTAAGTGTTCCACCTGACCGTTCCCTCATGAAACATTCCAATACAGTGGCCTTAATTAACATACCCAATGATTAGAATGTCATGTTCTAGAATGAGCTGCAATCTGTCTTCCTGTCACTGAAGCACACACACACGTCAGTGACTTAATGTTTTTTTGTCACTCAGTGTAACGGCTAGTGCCAGGCCAGTCCACTGCTACTACGACAACTGCATAATAAGAGAAGGAAGAGAGCTTAGTGTAGACCGCCCTGGAGATAGACAGACACATACAATATTTACACTACCAGTCAAAAGTTTGGACACAACTACTCATTCCAGGGTTTTTCTATATTTTTACTATTTTCTACATTGTAGAATAATAGTGAAGACATCAAAACTATGAAATAACACATATGGAATCAAGTAGTAACCAAAAAAGTGTTAAACAAATCAAAATATATTTTATATTTGAGATTCTTCAAAGTAGCCACCCTTTGCCTTGATGACAGCTTTGCACACTATTGGCATTCTCTCAACCAGCTTCATGAGGTAGTCACCTGGAATACATTTCAAATAACAGGTGTGCCTTGTTAAAAGTTAATTTGTGGAAACTTTCCTTCTTAATGCGTTTCAGCCAATCAATTGTGTTGTGACAAGGTAGGGGGGTATACAGAAGATAGCCCTATTTGGTAAAAGACCAAGTCCATATTATGGCAAGAACAGCTCAAATAAGCAAAGAGAAATGTAAGACATTTGTGTAGTCGCAAAAACCATCAAGCGCTATGATGAAACTGGCTCTCATGAGGACCGCCACAGGAAAGGAAGACCCAGAGTTACCTCTGCTGCAGAGGATAAGTTCACTAGAGTTACTAGCCTCAGAAATTGCAGCCCAAATAAATGCTTCACAGAGTTCAAGTCACAGACACATCTCAACATCAACTGTTCAGAGGGGACTGCGTGAATCAGGCCTTCATTATCGAATTGCTGCAAAGAAACCACTACTAAAGGACACCAATAAGAAGAAGAGACCTGCTTGGGCCAAGAAAAACAAGCAATGGACATTAGGACAAATTTGAGATTTTTGGTTCCAACCGCCGTGTCTTTGTGTAGTTCCCACCGTAAAGCATGGAGGAGGAGGTGTTATGGTGTGGGGGTGCTTTGCTGGTGACACTGTCTGTGATTTATTTAGAATTCAAGGCACACTTAACCAGTATGGCTACCACAGCATTCTGCAGCGATACGCCATCCCATCTCTTTTGGGCTTAGTGGGACTGTCATTTGTTTTTCAACAGGACAATGACACAACACACCTCCAGGAAGTGTAAGGGCTATTTTACCAAGAAGGAGAGTGATAGAGTTCTGCATCAGATGACCTGGCCTAAACAATCCCCCGACCTCAATCCAATTGAGATGGTTTGGGATGAGTCGGACGGAGTGAAGGAAAAGCAATGAAGGAAAAGTGTTCAGCATATGTGGGAATTCCTTCAAGACTGTTGGAAAAGCATTCCAGGTGAAGCTAGTTGAGAGAATGCCAAGAGTGTGCAAAGCTGTCATAAAGGCAAAGGGTGTATGTATATACACTACCGTTCAAAGGTTTGGTGTCACTTAGAAATGTCCTTGTTTTCGAAAGAAAAGCAATTTTTTGATCCATTAAAATAACATCAAATTGATCAGAAATACAATGTAGACATTGTTAATGTTGTAAATGGCTATTGTAGCTGGAAATGGCTGATTTTTAATGGAAACAGTGCATTAGGAAGTATTCAAACCCCTTGACTTTTTCCTAATTTTGTTACGTTTCAGCCTTATTGCAAAATGTATTTGGTTTTTTTAACTCCTCAGCAATCTACACACAATACCCCATAATGACAAAGCGAAAACAGGTTTTTAGAACTGTTTGCAAATGTATAAAAAAAAAAATACCTTATTTACATAAGTATTCAGAACCTTTGCTATGGGACTTGAAATTGAGCTCAGGTGCATCCTGTTTCCATTGATCATCCTTGAGATGTTTCTACAACTTGATTGGAGTCCACCTGTGGTAAATTCAATTGATTGGACATGATTTGGAAAGACACACACCTGTCTCTATCAGGTCCCGTAGTTGACAGTGCATGTTACAGCAAAAAGCCATGAGGTCGAAGGAATTGTCCGTAGAGCTTCGAGACAGGATTGTTTCGAGGCACAGATCCGGGGAAGAGAAGCAAAACATTTCTGCAGCATTAAAGGTCCCCAAGAACACAGTGGCCTCCTTCATTCTTAAATGGAAGAAGTTTGGAACCACCAAGACTCTTCCTAGAGCTGGCCGCCTGGCCAAACTGCGCAATCAGGGAGGTGACCAAGAACCCGATGGTCACTCTGACAGAGCTCTGACAGAGCTATAGAGTTCCTCTGTGGTGATGGGAGAAAATCCCCGAAGGACAACCATCTCTGCAGCACTCCACCAATCAGGCCTTTATGGTAGAGTGGCCAGACGAAAGCCACTCCTCAGTAAAAGGCACATGACAGCCCGCTTGGAGTTTGCCAAAAGCCACCTAAAGACTCTCAGACCATGAGAAACAAGATTCTCTGGTCTGATGAAACCAAGATTGGACTCTTTGGCCTGAATGCCAAGCGTCATGTCTGGAGGAAACCTGGCACCATTCCTACGGTGAAGCATGGTGGTGGCAGCATCATGCTGTGGGGATGTTTTTCAGCGGCAGGGACTGGGAGACTAGTCAGGATCGAGGCAAAGATGAACGGAGCGAAGTACAGAGAGATCCTTGATGAAAACCTGCTCCAGAGCGCTCAGAACCTCAGACTGGGGCGAAGGTTCACGTTCCAACAGGACAGCGACCCTAAGCATACAGCCAAGACAACGCAGGAGTGGCTTCGGGACAAGTCTTTGAATGTCCTTGAGTAGCCCAGCCAGAGCCTTGACTTGAACCCGATCGAACATCTCTGGAGAGACCTGAAAATAGCTGTGCAGCAACGCTCCCCATCCAACCTGACAGAGCTTGAGAGGATCTGCAGAGAAGAATGGGAGAAACTCCACAAATATAGGTGTGCCAAGCGTGTCACGTCATACCCAAGAAGACTCGAGGCTGTAATCGCTGCCAAACGTGCTTCAACAAAGTACTGAGTAAAAGGTCTGAATACCTATGCAAATGTTGTATTTCCGTTTTTATTTTTAATACATTTGCATAAATTTCTAAAAACCTGTTTTTGCTTTGTCATTATGGGGTATTGTGTGTAGATTGATGAGGAAAACAAACAATTGTATCCATTTTAGAATAAGACTGTAATGTAACAAAACGTGGAAAAAGTCAAAGGGTCTGAATACTTTCCGAACGCACTGTGTATATATATATATATATATATATATATATATATATATATATATATATATATATATATATATATATATATACACACACACACACAGTGGGGAAAAAATTTATTTAGTCAGCCACCAATTGTGCAAGTTCTCCCACTTAAAAAGATGAGAGAGGCCTGTAATTTTCATCATAGGTACACGTCAATTATGACAGACAAAATGAGAGAAAAAAATCCAGAAAATCACATTGTAGGATTTTTTATGAATTTCTTTGCAAATTATGGTGGAAAATAAGTATTTGGTCACCTACAAACAAGCAAGATTTCTGGCTCTCACAGACCTGTAACTTCTTCTTTAAGAGGCTCCTTTGTCCTCCACTCGTTACCTGTATTAATGGCACCTGTTTGAACTTGTTATCAGTATAAAAGACACCTGTCCACAACTTCAAACAGTCACACTCCAAACTCCACTATGGCCAAGACCAAAGAGCTGTCAAAGGACACCAGAAACAAAATTGTAGACCTGCACCAGGCTGGGAAGACTGAATCTGCAATAGGTAAGCAGCTTGGTTTGAAGAAATCAACTGTGGGAGCAATTATTAGGAAATGGAAGACATACAAGACCACTGATAATCTCCCTCGATCTGGGGCTCCACGCAAGATCTCACCCCGTGGGGTCAAAATGATCACAAGAACGGTGAGCAAAAATCCCAGAACCACACGGGGGGACCTAGTGAATGACCTGCAGAGAGCTGGGACCAAAGTAACAAAGCCTACCATCAGTAACACACTACGCCGCCAGGGACTCAAATCCTGCAGTGCAAGACGTGTCCCCCTGCTTAAGCCAGTACATGTCCAGGCCCGTCTGGAGTTTGCTTGAGTGCATTTGGATGATCCAGAAGAGGATTGGGAGAATGTCATATGGTCAGATGAAACCAAAATAGAACTTTTTGGTAAAAACTCAACTCGTCGTGTTTGGAGGACAAAGAATGCTGAGTTGCATCCAAAGAACACCATACCTACTGTGAAGCATGGGGGTGGAAACATCATGCTTTGGGGCTGTTGTTCTGCAAAGGGACCAGGACGACTGATTAGTGTAAAGGAAAGAATGAATGGGGCCATGTATCGTGAGATTTTGAGTGAAAACCTCCTATCAGCAAGGGCATTGAAGATGAAACGTGGCTGGGTCTTTCAGCATGACAATGATCCCAAACACACCGCCCGGGCAACGAAGGAGTGGCTTCGTAAGAAGCATTTCAAGGTCCTGGAGTGGCCTAGCCAGTCTCCAGATCTCAACCCCATAGAAATCTTTGGAGGGAGTTGAAAGTCTGTGTTGCCCAGCGACAGCCCCAAAACATCACTGCTCTAGAGGAGATCTGCATGGAGGAATGGGCCAAAATACCAGCAACAGTGTGTGAAAACCTTGTGAAGACTTACAGAAAACGTTTGACCTGTGTCATTGCCAACAAAGGGTAGAAGTTACAGGTCTGTGAGAGCCAGAAATCTTGCTTGTTTGTAGGTGACCAAATACTTATTTTCCACCATAATTTGCAAATAAATTCATTAAAAATCCTACAATGTGATTTTCTGGATTTTTTCCCCTCATTTTGTCTGTCATAGTTGACGTGTACCTATGATGAAAATTACAGGCCTCTCATCTTTTTAAGTGGCAGAACTTGCACAATTGGTGGCTGACTAAATACTTTTTTTCCCCACTGTATATGTATATATATATATATATATATATATATATATATTTATTTATATATACACGCACACACACACACACACACACATATGTACACACACACACACACACATATACACTGTATACCAAACACACATGTACCGGCACCGGCATACACACACACTTTGACTCTGAATTTCTTTTCAAACAGTAATTTAATAATACTGACTCTTATGAATACTGCCTGGTGTTCATAAGCCTAAACCAAAGCCTAATGTGATTCCTCTAATGTTATTACTGACTATAGACACATGACACATTTTGATGCCATTGCTACTGTAACCTGCTGCACTGCTCAATAAGCATAGAATAAGCATGCACACAAGCACAACCCTAGCCTATGTTCAATACAACACTCAACATACACTTGGCTGTGTGGTAGCTAAGGAGATTGTGTATTCTAACCATGTATTCAGAAATAGATGGGTCGTTCCGCCAATTAGGTGCCTTTTGAGTAATGTAAAGAATGTTTTATTTCACCTAATTTTAAATAAAGAGCACATGTTCAACTTAATAAAATATGTTGTCCCATCTCAAGAGGTTAAATAAAAACAAATCTATAGTAAGTACCTATTAAGTGCCAGGGTTGACGACTTCATCTTAAATCATCCATAACAAAAAAAAACTTGTGACAGGAGGAATGGAAGCTCGTTGTGTGCAACAGGGAGGGGCAATTGAATGCAAGCTACACAATTGTTTTAATTGTTAAAACATTTCTAGCGTGGGCATCCCGAGTGGCGCAGCAGTCTAAGGCACTGCATCGCAGCGCTAGAGGCGTCACTACAGACCCGTGTTCAATCCCGGGCTGTATCACAACCGGCCGTGATCGGGAGTCCCATAGGGCGGCGCACAATTGGCCCAGCGTCGTCTTGGGGGGGGGGCTTTACTTGGCCCATCGCGCTCTAGCGTCTCCTTGTGGTGGGCCGGGCGCCTGCAGGCTGACCTCAGTCGTAAGTTAAATGGTGTTTCCTCCGACACATTGGTGCGGCTGGCTTCCAGGTTAAGCAGGCGGGTGTTAAGAAGCGTGGTTTGGCGGGTCATGTTTCGGAGGATGCATGACTCGACCTTCGCCTCCCGAGCCCGTTGGATAGTTGCAGCGATGAGACAAGATCGGAATTGGGGAGAAAAAGGGGGTAAAATACACCCCCCAAAAATACAAAAATAAAATATTTGGGTAACAAAATCTTCCCAGAAGTCACAGAGGGTGCCCAGAGGGACATAACAAAATACTGAATTGGCACTTTAGCAAGTCTTTATTCATATTAAAATCAAATGTATTGAATTTTCCATGTGGTCTACATTAAAGGGCACTTCCTTTAATAATACAGGCTTTTAAAATTCTATATTTGTGCACAATTTCTACTTAAATTATCAACGGTTACCAAACTTTGCACCTGCATTGTTCTTCAAGTAAATGTGCTTTTGTCAAATTTTCAATGGTTTTTGTTTGGCATACATTTTAAAGTGAAAAATCTGAGTCTCAGCGTAATTCCGTTACCGTGGAATTGCCCTCTAACAGAAACCTTGAAGAGACACATTAATGTTCCATGAGTGCTCAGTAGGTGTTTGTCTCCAAGTTAAATAATCAGGTAAATTATTAGTCTGTGCTTTGATAATACTGAAGTAATACACAAGTGTATGTGTGTATGTGTGTACGCGCTTGTGTTTGCTAGGTATAAAAAACATACACATTTTACAAGAAAGCTACAATTTCCATCCCATAAAGTATAAGTGAGGATGGAAACATTGACCGTCTCATATTTCTATAGCTAAACACTAAACAGCCTGTATGTGCTGCCACTTCCCCTCTGGCCCACAGGCTAAATGGTCCCATAACCATTACATTATGTGTTGTTCCAGGTTCTCCAGGTTGTGTGTGTTGTGTTTGTTGTTAGATAGGGCCCTTTTGGGCCTTTTGCCTTACGTAGGCTAATATCCCCTAATAACGGGGAGTGTGTGTGTGAGTGTGTGTGTGTGTGTATGTGTGTGTGTGTGTGTGTTGTAAGACAAGGGCCCTATAGGAGCTTATCTAGAATAATATGCTCTAATAAAGGTAGTACTTGGCCCTTTTAATGACAGTTTTCCTGCCAGTCTGTGTGAAAGGGCTGCTTTGTCTGGCTCCAGCGGCCTGAGCAGGGTTATGGGTATTACAGGTTATTTGGATTTATCAGCAGTGCTCCCCTCTAAGCCCCATAGAGGGTTAATATGGAGGTTCACAATAAGCCAATAGTATAGCGAGGTGTACTAGTAACAATTGTCAATGAGAGGTTATGGGGCTATAGCAGAGCAATGAAGTGGTTAATAGTGGGCCCATTGACATCATTACATGGGTTAATAATATGGAGGCAGAATGAGGCAACGGTAGTGTACTGCACTAAGGTTATGGGGCTATATCAGCAGTGACTGAGATAACGCTGTACTCAAATTCACACTAACAGCAACAAGCACAGTGTTACATGAACAAAGCAATACTTTGCTGTTTGAACAAAGCAACTGCCCAGTATAAGGTCACTAATTGTACTGCCCAGTAGGATGTAAAGGTTGTTTCGCTCTGGGCACAGCCTGTACATGAAAATAATATTTCAAATGAACATTGTACAGTAGGAGGAGATGTTCAAACACCAATGCTGCTTTAATCTAGCTGTGGATGAGGACTATGTTTGATTTCCTCTTGACATCTCCATGGGCCAAAGACTAAATAGGACCACATATTTTACAAAGAAACAAACCAATTATTTATATCTACATATAACAGGGCAGTAAGGGGAAAAGCCTCCCCCTTTACCAGGAGTCAGTCACACTTCCGCTAAACTAAACTCATTCACCATGACTCAGCACGAGAGAGAGAGAGAGAGAGAGAGAGAGAGAGAGAGAGAGAGAGAGAGAGAGAGAGAGAGAGAGAGAGAGAGAGAGAGAGAGAGAGAGAGAGAGAGAGAGAGAGAGAGAGAGAGAGAGAGAGAGAGAGAGAGAGAGAGAGAGAGAGAGAGAGAGACAGAGATGGAGAGACAGATGGAGAGACAGAGATAGAGAGACAGAGATGGAGAGACAGAGAGAGAGAGAGAAAAGAGAGAGAAAATAAAAGAAAGAGAGAGAGAGAGAACGAGAGAGAGAAAGAGAAAGACAGAGAGACGGAGAGAAACAGAGAGACACAGAAAGAGAGAGAGCAGAAGGCCAGTGTGCTGTGTTATTCTGTCTGCTGGAAGAGACAATAGTCAGTCATAGAGGAGAGGAGCTCATAATTTCTCAGAAAGGACTATGACAGACAAACGCATGGAAAATACACAAACATGTATTATCTGTCTGTCTGTCTGTCTCTTTCCCTGTCGCTCCCTCTCTCTGACACACACACACACTTCCGTGTCTCAATGCTGTATCAGTCTGTCAGGCATTTAATTGAGGGCTTACAGTGCAGTCCCTTTCTGCTAAGCCCTGCTATCTGCAGGCCACACACAGCTCACTTTCTGTCTCTCAAACACACACGGCTCCAAAACACTGCTCTCTGCTGGGGCACATCTGATTAAGTCAGCTCTGTAAATGAGTCTTCACAGAGGGGAGAGATTAGAGGAGGAGAGGAGCTACAGATTACAGTAGGAGAGGAGGAGAGGGCAGGAGAAGAGGAGAGGAGCAACAGGTTATAGCAGGAGAAGAGGGGAGGATAGAGGAATTTGAGATTACCAACAGTATAGGTACTGGAGGACTCAGGGCACCCAAAGGTCTCTGTCAAACAAATGGTCAAATCAAAGGAACAGTGACTCTACAGAACTGGAGAGAAACCCTGCACTATAGTAAAGACCCCATTATTTATTCCATACAGTGTTGCAATGTATTGCATCAACAACATAACACTGACATTTTAGAAATGCAGAGCATCTAGCACGTTCCTGAGTACACATACAGTACCAACACAAACACACATACACTTGAATGGTGCAGTATGTGTGTCTGCGGATTCCTCCTGTTGTGTCATTAGTCAGTTAGGCTCTGTAACTAACCTCCAACTAGGGCTGTGGCGGTCATGACATTTTGTCAGCCGGTGATTGTCAAGCAAATAACTGCCGGCCACACGGTAATTGACCGTTCAATTAGCATAAACACATTTAGCATCTCCTGGCTTCCACACATAGCCAACAAGGCACTGATCCAGACCTTTGGAACATCTACATTTTTAAAAAGTATAATAAATCCATTTAATTATAGCCTACACCATCACAATAAATCCATTATTTATTTTAGACAGGTCTAAAGAAACATGATATGAAGAAAATGTCGTCTATTTCAGAAGAACAGAATAGCATACTCTGAGTTGTCCTTATGTTAGGCCCTGATATGGCTATGCCATACGGCTGTGGGCTACACTAGTTCATTTAGCACACAAAATTTGCTAAGATTTCCGTGGCATTATTTGTAAATTATTTTATAGTATGAAGAATACAATTGAAGATAGCTTAATGAAATAGAAAGTATATTTTCTTCAAACGATTTCAAAGTTAGTGCGCACATGCAGCATATTCTGTACTGAGCGGTTAACAAAGAAAATGGTCCTAAATGCTTAATTTAGAGTTATTTATGCAACTTTAGTTGGGATACAAACGTTGGGCTATATGTTTTGATGTTTAATACACTCTGAGGCTGCATGATGCGACTCTAATTATGATTTGAAAAAAGTTGTCAAGCTGCACACACTTCATCAGTCTCTCATTCTCAATTTGAAAATCACTTCATAATATTCTCCCCAGGCCTTGAATTTCCCGGCGGCATCCCCCTTGTGTGGCCGTAACGCCCCCCTAAAAAATCCATGCCTTTTGTGGCCTTGGGCTGAATATAATACGCAAATTATAATTCCCTTCTCCCGGCTGCCGTGCTCCAAAGCACCTCTCACTCATGGCTCTCTCAGATGTAGCCAATGTACGTCACGTGATCGGGTCCTTCTCACAGGCATTTGAGCTAGGAAGTAGGCTACAAGTGAATGAAGACAAACACATCGGGGACGCAACTGTGCGTGTCCCTCTTAATGAATTCCGAGGCGTATATTGACTATTAGGCTATTTTTTCACATTATAAGCGTAGCAATACGCACACGGCAGTAGGCTATGAGTTCAAACATCCCAAAATGCAACCAATTAGCAGGAAAACACTGTTCTCGAAAGTGCCTGCAAATGCGATTATGCATGTAATGCTTTATAATAAAAGGTGCATTTATATGGTGAAAATTATCTTCCCCAAACTTGAAACTAACGCGCAGCCTATGTATGCTAGTTAGGCTCTACACCGGTTATAAAGCGGATGAATGTACTTAATTTTAAGAAGTTATTTGGCCACTTTAGTTGTGATACAAACCTTATAAAAACATATAGGCCTATGGGCTAGGATACATGAGGTGTGCGACTATGATTTGGAAAAAGTTGCCCAAAAAAAGGTATTCGCTGTTTTTTGCCTTAATGCACAAGCTGGGCATCATTCACAAGCGATAATACATAATTCACAAGTGATAGGCTAATATTGTCACCCATCAGACTATTCTTAATTTAATGTTGTCTTTACATATACTAAATAATATATGTGTGAAATGAGTTTTGATTTAGAATGAACCATTATCATGCACATGTCATCTATGCACTTAAACAGCGAATGGAGGACACTTTTCCCATGGTTCATTTTCATGCCAGCCAGGTAGGCAATGTTCCTGTGTAAAGGGTAGCAATGTGCTTAATATTAGGAAAGTTCATGAATAAAATTGAATAGGCCTAGCCTATAGAAAGCTGATGGGATCCTCCTCTTTTTAATATAGGCCATCAAAACTGTTTCTCACGCAATTGCAAAGCCTATAGAAATGTGGCGCAACATGAACTCATGGGTGTTTGATTAGATTTTCGATCACATTTGCATTGATGTCAGAGTGATTAGAGGGACAATAGAGTGCTGAGTACCAGGCAGTTAGCAAGTTTGGTAGGCTACTAATGACCATCAGCAGCATCAGTGCTTGGAGAAGCATAATTACCATGACAAAACGATCAAGTGGAATTTGACGGCCAGCATGACTCGTGACCGCCAGTGTGGCGGTAATACGGTCACCGAAACAGCCTTAAATCCAACCACTGGAGTATGGAGATACATACCTTATTAATCATATCCAGGGTCCACATGCATGGCTCTGCTCACACCTTATGTCACATACACACACGCTAGGAGGCACAAAAACATGTGTGAATGCACGCACGCACGCACATACACACTCACTGATTCTCCAGAGACAAGGATGGATGGGTGGGAGTATTATAGGCTCTGGTGGGAAAGTGGCACGAGCATGTCATTAATTTTCTGTTGAATTAATCATTGCTTCAATACACAAATGAATATTTTTCACCATTTTCAATATTTAATGTGCAATTCCAATATCAACATGGTAAACCATGGAGCCATCCATAGAGAGGGGGAAAAGAGCAAAGGGAGAAGGAAGGAAGAAAAGCAACACAAATGACAGAACCCCAGTCGGCAAAATCCTTCTAACTATAAACCAACCATGACACTACTATTGTGTGCTTGTAATTGCAGGAGAGTTCTCAGAATGTCTTATTTTCATGATTCTATGTAACAGCTTCTAGAACCCCCATGGTGATCCTAGAAGGAGATAGCGATTAGAGAAACCCTGCTAAGTTTCATCCTGTTCTTGGAGCACTTACACACTATACACACTATACAGAATATAAGGTCAGTAGGCTGATCTCATCCTTCCATCTTAACTATTGATAATGTGGCATTATAGACCATGCACTGTGTGATACTGTGGCACTTTGACATGAATGCAGCTGAAACATGTCACAAAGACACAAAGACATGCGTCCTCAGAGCATGCGCAGACCAGCTGGCTGGTGTGTTTACGGACATATTCAATCTCTCCCTATCCCAGTCTGCTGTCCCCACATGCTTCAAGATGACCACCATTGTTCCTGTACCCAAGAATGCAAAGGTAACTGAAATAAATCACTATCGCCCCATAGCACTCACTTTTGTCATCATGAAGTGCTTTGAGAGACTAGTCAAGGACCACCTTACCTGTCACCCTAGACCCACTTCAATTTGCTTACCGCCCCAATAGGTCCACAGACGATGCAATTGCCATCACACTGAACACTGCCCTATCCCACCTGGACAAGATGAATACCTATGTAAGAATGCTGTTCATTGACTATAGCTCAGCATTCAACACCACAGTACCCTCCAAGCTCATCATTAAGCTTGAGGCCCTGGGTCTCAACTCCGCGCTGTGCAATTGGGTCCTGGACATCCTGACGGGCCGCCCCCAGGTGGTGAAGGTAGGAAACAACATCTCCACTTCTCAATACTGGCGCCCCACAAGGGTGTGTGCTCAGCCCCCTCCTGTACTCCCTGTTCACCCATGACTACGTGGCCAAGCACGCCTCCAACTCAATCATCAACTTTGCAGACGACACAACAGTAATAGGCTTGATTACCAACAACGATGAGTCAGCCTACAGTGAGGAGGTGAGGGCTCTCGGAGTGTGGTGTCAGGAAAATAACCTCTCACTCAACGTCAACAAAACAAAGGAGATGATCGTGGTCCTCTGTAGCTCAACTGGTAGAGCACGGCGCTTGTAACGCCAAGGTAGTGGGTTCGATCCCCGGGACCACTCATACACAAAAATGTATGCACGCATGACTGTAAGTCGCTTTGGATAAAAGCGTCTGCTAAATGGCATATTATTTATTATTATTATTATCGTGGACTTCAGGAAACAGCAGAGGGAGTACCCCCCTATCCACATCGACGGGACCGCAGTGGAGAAGGTGGAAAGTTCCTCAGCGTATATATCACTGACAAACTGAAATGGTCCACGCACACAGACAGTGTGGTGAAGAAGGCGCAACAGCGTCTCTTCAACCTCAGGAGGCTGAAGAAATTTGTCCTGTCACCTAAAACCCTCACAAACCTTTACAGATGCACAATTGAGAGCATCCTGTCGGGCTGTATCACCGCCTGGTACGGCAACTGCACCGCCCACAACCGCAGGGCTCTCCAGAGGGTGGTGCGGTCTACACATTTTACATTTACATTTTAGTCATTTTAGCCGACGCTCTTATCCAGAGCGACTTACAGTTAGTGAGTGCATACATTTTTTCATACTGGCCCCCCGTGGGAAACGAACCCACAACCATGGCGTTGCAAGCGCCATGCTCTACCAACTGAGATACACGGGGGGCATCACCGGGGGCAAACTACCTGCCCTCCAGGAAACCTACAGCACCCGATGTCACAGGAATGATGATCAAGGACACCTACCACCCGAGCCACTGCCTATTCACCCCACTATCATCCAGAAGGCGAAGTCAGTACCGGTGCATCAAAGCTGGGACCGAGAGACTGAAAAACAGCTTCTATCACTCGCACAGAGAAGCTGCTGCCTACATACAGACTTGAAAATCACTGGCCACTTTAATAAATGGAACACTAATCATGCCACTTTAATAATGTTTACATATCTTGCATTACCCATCTCATATGTATATACTGTATTCTATACTACCGTAATAATGTTTACATATCTTGCATTACCCATCTCATATGTATATACTGTATTCTATACTATCTATTGCATCTTAGCCTATGCCACTCTGGTAATGACATTGCTCATCCATATATTTATATATTCTTATTCCATTCCTTTACTTAGATTTGTGTGTATTAGATATTTGTTGTGGAACTGTTAGATATTACTTGCTAGATATTTCTGCACTGTCGGAACTAGAAGCACAAGCATTTCGCTACACTTGCAATAACATCGGCTAACCATGTGTATGTGACCAATACATTTGATTTGATTTTGACAAGACATGAGCTGAATGACTTGACTACTGTTAATAGTGTAGAACTCACTACTGTCTATTGTAATTCCTCAGCTCAATGTACTGTGCTTTTGTCATAACAATGGAGATAGAGAGAGCTAAAGAGGGAGAGAAAGAGGGAGAAAAAGAGACAGATGGAGATAGAGAAGCGGGTATTTTAGCATACCACAGCAACCTCCAGCAAATGTATGCGTCATACAACTTTTTGACTGTGCCTCCATTTGTCCAAACGTGCGATTATAAAGCAGGTAGAGTGACCTTCCAGACAGGTAGACAACCCATGGCAACCGCAGGGGGTGACTCAAAGGTCAGAGGTCAGATACAAGAGGAAATGACCTCAGCAGGAAGTATAAATAACCAGTACATTTACATTTTAGTCATTTAGCAGACGCTCTTATCCAGAGCGACTTACAGTTAGTGAATACTGGCCCCCCGTGGGAATCGAACCCACAACCCTGGCATTGCAAACGCCATGCTCTATCAACTGAGCTACATCCCTGCCGGCCATTCCCTCCCCTACCCTGGACGACGCTGGGCCAATTGTGCGCCGCCCATGAGTCTCCTGGTCGCGGCCGGCTGCGACAGAGCCTGGATTCGAACCAGGATCTCTAGTGGCACAGTTAGCACTGCGATGCAGTGCCTTAGACCACTGCGCCACTCAGTAGGTGACAACACACTCAAAAGCAGGTACCCACGCACACAGGACACAACCTTGCATGGATTAAACTATGAGCCATGGAGGTCAGACTCTTGGAAGGGGGATATAGAGAGAGGGAAAGAGGGAGGGGGGAGGGGGAGATATTTCCCTAAAGTAGCTTTTCACACATTGTCAGTGAGACAGAGCTAACTATAGAACACCCTGCAGGGTCCCTCACTATTAAACACCCTCTCAAACCCGGTCACAAACAACCATCAACACTCACATAACCTACACCAGAAATAGCGGTGGGGGGTGGGGGTAGGGGGGTGGGGGGGGGTAAGAGAAGCACAGAGAGAGACAAGAGTGGAAGAGTGATAAATTGTGAAATATGTTGTGGAGCAAGCTTGGAGAGGGAGAAGCAGTGAGGAGATGGAGGGATTGTGAAAGACAGTGAGAGGGGAAGAGAGAAAAAGTGGGGAGGTGAAGAGAGGTGTGTAATTCCATCAGAGAGGTTCCTGTTAGCGCTGTGTGTTCAGCTCTCGGCTATAGCAGACACTTACACCTGCTCAGGATCAGAGCCACAGTGCTATAGAGAGAGGTTGCGTCTCATCCCGCACCCCAGTATCCTCGCTATCCCGTATACCACGTGTATGACTAAACATTTATTTTTACTGCTATAATTACAGTGGTAACTAGTTTATAATAGCAATAAGGCACCTCGGGGGTTTGTGGTATATGGCCAACATACCACACCCCCTCAGGCCTTATTGCTTATATATATATATATATATATATACATACAGTGGCTTGCGAAAGTATTCACCCCCTAGGGATTTCTACTATTTTGTTGCCTTACAACCTGGAATTAACATAGGGTTTTTTGGGGGGTTTGTATAATTTTATTTCCACAACATGCCTACCACTTTGAAAATGCAAAATATTTTTTTTTGTGAAACAAACAAGAAATAAGACAAAAAAAACTGAAAACTTGAGTGTGCATACAGTTGAAGTCGGAAGTTTACATACACCTTAGCCAAATACATTTTAACTCAGTTTTCCACAATTCATGACATTTAATCCTAGTAAAAATTCCCTGTTTTAGGTCAGTTAGGATCATAACTTTATTTTAAGAATGTGAAATGTCAAAATAATAGTGGAGAGTTTGATTTATTTCAGCTTTTATTTATTTCATCACATTCCCAGTGGGTCAGATGTTTACATACACTCAATTAGTATTTGGTAGCATTGACTTTAAATTGTTTAACTTGTGTCAAACGTTTCGGGTAGCCTTCAACAAGCTTAACAAGCTCTGTCATAGCCGGCCGCGACCGGGAGACCCATGGGGCGGTGCACAATTGGCCCAGCGTCGTCCAGGGTAGGGGAGGGAATGGCCGGCAGGGATGTAGCTCAGTTGGTAGAGCATGGCGTTTGCAACGCCAGGGTTGTGGGTTCGTTTCCCACGGGGGGCCAGTATGAAAAAAGTAAAAAAAATAATGTGTGCACTCACTAACTGTAAGTCGCTCTGGATAAGAGCGTCTGCTAAATGACTAAAATGTAAATGTAAATGTTAACCACAATACGTTGGGTGAATTTCAGCCCATTCCTCCTGTCAGAGCTGGTGTAACTGAGTCAGGTTTGTAGGCCTCCTAGCTCGTACACGCATTTTCAGTTCTGCCCACACATTTTCTATAGGATTGAGGTCAGGGCTTTGTGATGGACACTCCAATACCTTTACTTTGTTGTCCTTAAGCCTTTTTGCCACAACTGGAATTGTGATACAGTGAATTATAAGTGAAATAATCTGTCTGTAAACAATTGTTGGAAAGATTACTTGTGTCATGCACAAAGTAGATGTCCTAACCGACTTGCCAAAACTATAGTTTGTTAATAAGAAATTTGTGGAGTGGTTCAAAAACGAGTTTTAATGACTCCAACCTAAGTGTATGTAAACTCCCGGGGTGATGATAGGTGTTGGGTTTGCGCCAACATAGCGTTTTCCTTGATGGCTAATATATATATATATATATATATATATATATATATATATATATATATATATATATATATATATATATATATATATATATATATATATATGCATACAGTGAGGGAAAAAAGTATTTGATCCCCTGCTGATTTTGTATGTTTGCCCACTGACAAAGAAATGATAAGTCTATAATTTTAATGGTAGGTTTATTTGAACAGTGAGAGACAGAATAACAACAAAAAAATCCAGAAAAACGCATGTCAAAAATGTTATAAATTGATTTGCATTTTAATGAGGGAAATAAGTATTTGACCCCCTCTCAATCAGAAAGATTTCTGGCTCCCAGGTGTCTTTTATACAGGTAACGAGCTGAGATTAGGAGCACACTCTTAAAGGGAGTGCTCCTAATCTCAGCTTGTTACCTGTATAAAAGACACCTGTCCACAGAAGCAATCAATCAATCAGATTCCAAACTCTCCACCATGGCCAAGACCAAAGAGCTCTCCAAGGATGTCAGGAACAATATTGTAGACCTACACAAGGCTGGAATGGGCTACAAGACCATCGCCAAGCAGCTTGGTGAGAAGGTGACAACAGTTGGTGCGATTATTCGCAAATGGAAGAAACACAAAATAACTGTCAATCTCCCTCGGCCTGGGGCTCCATGCAAGATCTCCTCGTGGAGTTGCAATGATCATGAGAACGGTGAGGAATCAGCCCAGAACTACACGGGAAGATCTTGTCAATGATCTCAAGGCAGCTGGGACCAAAGTCACCAAGAAAACAATTGGTAACACACTACGCTGTGAAGGACTGAAATCCTGCAGCGCCCGCAAGGTCCCCCTGCTCAAGAAAGCACATATACAGGCCCGTCGGAAGTTTGCCAATGAACATCTGAATGATTCAGAGGAGAACTGGGTGAAAGTGTTGTGGTCAGATGAGACCAAAATCAAGCTCTTTGGCATCAACTCAACTCGCCGTGTTTGGAGGAGGAGGAATGCTGCCTATGACCCCAAGAACACCATTCCCACCGTCAAACATGGAGGTGGAAACATTATGCTTTGGGGGGTGTTTTTCTGCTAAGGGGACAGGACAACTTCACCGCATCAAAGGGACGATGGACGGGGCCATGTACTGTCAAATCTTGGGTGAGAACCTCCTTCCCTCAGCCAGGGCATTGAAAATGGGTCGTGGATGGGTATTCCAGCATGACAATGACCCAAAACACATGGCCAAGGCAACAAAGGAGTGGCTCAAGAAGAAGCACATTAAGGTCCTGGAGTGGCCTAGCCAGTCTCCAGACCTTAATCCCATAGAAAATCTGTGGAGGGAGCTGAAGGTTCAAATTGCCAAACGACAGCCTCGAAACCTTAATGACTTGGAGAAGATCTGCAAAGAGGAGTGGGACAAAATCCCTCCTGAGATGTGTGCAAACCTGGTGGCCAACTACAAGAAACGTCTGACCTCTGTGATTGCCAACAAGGGTTTTGCCACCAAGTACTAAGTCATGTTTTTGCAGAGGGGTAAAATACTTATTTCCCTCACTGTATATATATAAACTCAGCAAAAAAAGAAATGTCCTCTCACTGTCAACTGCGTTTATTTTCAGCAAACTTAACATGTGTAAATATTTGTATGAACATAACAAAATTCAACGACTGAGACATAAACTGAACAATTCCACAGACATGTGACCAACAGAAATTGAATAATGTGTCCCTGAACAAAGGGGGGGGGGGGGGGGGGGGGGGGGTCAAAATCAAAAGTAACAGTCAGTATCTGGTGTGGCCACCAGCTGCATTAAGTACTGCAGTGCATCTCCTCCTCATGGACTACACCAGATTTGCCTGTTCTTGCTGTGAGATGTTACCCCACTCTTCCACCAAGGCACCTGCAAGTTCCCAGACATTTCTGGGGGGAATGGCCCTAGCCCTCACCCTCCGATCCAACAGGTCCCAGACGTGCTCAATAGGATTGAGATCCGGGCTCTTTGCTGGCCATTGCAGAACACTGACATTCCTGTCTTGCAGGAAATCACGCACAGAACGATAAGTATGGCTGGTGGCATTGTCATGCTGGAGGGTCATGTCAGGATGAGCCTGCAGCAAGGGTACCACATGAGGGAGGAGGATGTCTTCCCTGTAACACACAGCATTGAGATTGCCTGCAATGACAACAAGCTCAGTCCGATGATGCTGTGACACATCGCCCCAGACGATGACGGACCCTCCACCTCCAAATCGATCCCGCTCCAGAGTACAGGCCTCGGTGTAACGCTCATTCCTTCGGCGATAAACGCGAATCTGACCATCACCCCTTGTGAGACAAAACCGTGACTCGTCAGTGAAGAGCACTTTTTGCAAGTCCTGTCTGGTCCAGCGACGGTGAGGACCTGCATTACAACAGGCCTACAAGCCCTCAGTCCAGTCTCTCTCAGCCTATTGCGGACAGTCTGAGCACTGATGGAGGGATTGTGGATTCCTTTTGTAACTCGGGCAGTTGTTGTTGCCATCCTGTACCTGTCCTGCAGGTGTGATGTTGGATGTACCGATCCTGTGCAGGTGTTGTTACACGTGGTCTTCTACTGCGAGGATGATCAGCTGTCCGTCATGTCTCCCTGTAGCGCAGTCTTAGCAGTCTCACAGTACGGACATTGCAATTTATTGCCCTGGCCACATCTGCAGTTCTCATGCCTCCTTGTAGCATGCCTAAGGACCGTTCACGCAGATGAGCAGGGACCTTGAGCATCTTTCTTTTGGTGTTTTTCAGAGTCAGTAGAAAGGCCTCTTAAGTGCCCTAAGTTTTCATAACTGTGACCATAATTGTCTACCGTCTGTAAACTGTTAGTGTCTTAACGACCGTTCCACAGGTGCATGTTCATTAATTGTTTATGGTTCATTGAAACAGTGTTTAAACCCTTTACAATGAAGATCTGTGAAGTTATTTGGATTTTTATGGATTATCTTTGAAAGACAGGGTCCTGAAAAAGTTACATATATACAGTGGGGTAAAAAAGTATTTAGTCAGCCACCAATTGTGCATGTTCTCCCACTTAAAAAGATGAGAGAGGCCTGTAATTTTCATCATAGGTACACATCAACTATGACAGACAAATTGAGAAAAAAATATCCAGAAAATCACATTGTAGGATTTGTAATGAATTTATTTGCAAATTATGGTGGAAAATAAGTATTTGGTCACCTACAAACAAGCAAGATTTCTGGCTCTCACAGACCTGTAACTTATTCTTTAAGAGGCTACTCTGTCCTCCACTCGTTACCTGTATTAATGGCACCTGTTTGAACTTGTTATCAGTATAAACGACACCTGTCCACAACCTCAAACAGTCACACTCCAAACTCCACTATGGCCAAGACCAAAGAGCTGTCAAAGGACACCAGAAACAAAATTGTAGACCTGCACCAGGCTGGGAAGACTGAATCTGCAATAGGTAAGCAGCTTGGTTTGAAGAAATCAACTGTGGGAGCAATTATTAGGAAATGGAAGACATACAAGACCACTGATAATCTCCCTCGATCTGGGGCTCCACGCAAGATCTCACCCCGTGGTGTCAAAATGATCACAAGAACGGTGAGCAAAAATCCCAGAACCACACGGGGGGACCTAGTGAATGACCTGCAGAGAGCTGGGACCAAAGTAACAAAGCCTACCATCAGTAACACACTACGCCGCCAGGGACTCAAATCCTGCAGTGTCAGACGTGTCCCCCTGCTTAAGCCAGTACATGTCCAGGCTCGTCTGAAGTTTGCTAGAGTGCATTTGGATGATCCAGAAGAGGATTGGGAATGTCATATGGTCAGATGAAACCAAAATAGAACTTTTTGGTAAAAACTCAACTCGTCGTGTTTGGAGGACAAAGAATGCTGAGTTGCATCCAAAGAACACCATACCTACTGTGAAGCATGGGGGTGGAAACATCATGCTTTGGGGCTGTTTTTCTGCAAAGGGACCAGGACGACTGATCCGTGTAAAGGAAAGAATGAATGGGGCCATGTATCGGGAGATTTTGAGTGAAAATCTCCTTCCATCAGCAAGGGCATTGAAGATGAAACGTGGCTGGGTCTTTCAACATGACAATGATCCCAAACACACCGCCCGGGCAACGAAGGAGTGGCTTCGTAAGAAGCATTTCAAGGACCTGGAGTGGCCTAGCCAGTCTCCAGATCTCAACCCCATAGAAAATCTTTGGAGGGAGTTGAAAGTCTGTGTTGCCCAGCGACAGCCCCAAAACATCACTGCGCTAGAGGAGATCTGCATGGAGGAATGGGCCAAAATACCAGCAACAGTGTGTGAAGACCTTGTGAAGACTTACAGAAAACGTTTGACCTGTGTCATTGCCATCAAAGGGTATATAACAAAGTATTGAGAAACTTTTGTTATTGACCAAATAGTTATTTTCCACCATAACTTGCAAATAAATTCATTACAAATCCTACAATGTGATTTTCTGGATTTTTTTTTTTCATTTTGTCTGTCATAGTTGACGTGTACCAATGATGAAAATTACAGGCCTCTCTCATCTTTTTAAGTGGGAGAACTTGCACAATTGGTGGCTGACTAAATACTTTTTTCCCCCACTGTATATATATATTTACATACATACACATACACTATATATGAGACAGAGAGAGAGAAAGAGGGCGAGAGAGAGCGAGAGACAGAAAGACATATACAGAAATGGCCCTATAAGTGTTCCCACAAATAAGACTGGGCTGTTGTTAAAAGTGACTTCCTCAATCTCCAGACCGATGATTGCTCTCCCCCACACACATCCTCTCCTCCCTTCCCTCTGCTTTGCTCCAAGGAGAGATTTAAGCGTGAAATAGCAGAGGCTTAAGCATCTTTTCCAAAGTTAAGCAAAGTGTGTAATGAAATACTGTCTGAGTACTTGTGTGGGTGTCACTGTGTGTCTACGTTTGTGTGTGTGTGTAGTACAGTAAGTTAGCAAGCAAAGCCCTGCTATTCTCAGTCTAAGCCCGCTGCTCTTCTCCTTTCTAAAGCAAACAGTAGCTGTACCATGGAGCTTAACACTGGAGAGAGGAGGAGAGGACAATATATGGAATTCAATTTCTACTCCTACTGCCCCAATCTCCAAATACCACCTAATGCATGAAAATGGAAATTCACACTTTTACAGTACTGCACTTGTATGTAGCCTTAAAAAACACTTACTTTAACCCCCCCACCCCCCACCCCCCACCCCCTCCCTCATCCTCCTCAAACACACGTAATACGCACACTCCTCTCACATCATTTATAGAGTTTTGTTTTGGACTGTTCTCCTACAGACAGAGATTTTCTTTAGTTGTTGTTTATAAATAGTTTTGAGCATAACAAACAAAGTTGGTTGAGTCTCCTAGATATGTCAAGGGCATCCCCCAGAATCAATGACAAATTCAAAACCTTGGTTGAGAGCATCTTTACATAGCGGTGCTTTTAACCGCAAAGAGTTTTATTTTGCCCAAAACAAACGTAATTGCATTTTACCTTAAGAAACAAAGTCTTCTAATGCCCTCGGCCTGGTTTCCCGATAGCGACGGAACTTAGGCTTAAGAGTGTTTTAACGATGCATCTTTCCTACAACGGCCGAAGATGTAACATGCGTTTCCCAAAACACCACGCAGAGAGACTGTTCGGTAAGCGCACCGTTGGAGCATGTGTCGATACTGATAGGATCGAAAGAAAGGCAGCGCTGCTCTCAGATCAGCTTTCCACATTCAAATCTTACCTTAACATTATAATTATTTTACACAATACTGACAACGGATCAGCTCCTAGAGAGATATTATCAACTTATGGCTGCAAATATTGAGGCGGCTTATTCTAATACTTACCCTGTAGCCTAATAATGCACTAAATCGCAGATTTGGCACATTATTGCGCACATGCTGTTACACATCATGAAATATATTAAGGCTAAAATGGCCTACAATTAGTAAAATAGAACTCAATTGATTGAACATGATTTAAATATATAGGCCTATGTAAACTGAACAAAAATATAAACGTAATATGTAAAGTGTTGGTCCCATGTTTCATGAGCTGAAAAAATGTATCCCTGAAATGTTCCATACGCACAAAAAGCTTATCTCTCTCAAATGCTGTGCCCAAATTTGTTTACATCCCTGTTAGTGAGCATTTCTCCTTTGCCAAGATAATCCAGCCACCTGAAAGGTGTGGCATATCAAGAAGCTGATTAAACAGCATGATCATTACACAGGAGTATTTATGTCTGTAATAAACCCTTTTGTGGGGATAAACTCTTTCTGATTGCCCTCCCAGGCATACCCATGGCTGCACCCCTGCCCAGTCATGTGAAAACCATAGATCAGGGCCTTATGAATTTCTATCAATTGACTGATTTCCTTACATGAACTGTAACTCAGTAAACATTTTGGAATTGTTGCATGTTGCATATTTTTGTTCAGTATATGTAGCCTATAGGCCTACTGTAAGTATATTGTAATGCAGTCATCTCAGTTTTCATTTGAAGCATCTTTTTATCCTTGGCCTGTTTGTAACAATTACAAAGACATTGGCAACTTTGTAGTCACCTTCGTTCTGAGGTTTTCGGCAGTCACAGAGAGACAGCCTAAACATCTTGATTCTATTTTTAGCAGAACTCTTCTGTGTATAAAGTGACACGGAAGGGCACCACTTACGAGGTCTGAGGCAGTCGGTAAACAACCACCATTTTCAAGTGCAACTTTAGTAACAATGGTTTTGGGAAATAGCTGAAAGATTTAACGATGCTCCTACGAAGGTTCGAACGATGAACTTAGCCTTAAGATGCTTCTGGGAAACCGGGCCCAGGTATGCGTGTATGGTCCTCTGTAGCTCAATTGGTAGAGCATGGCACTTGTAACGCCAGGGTAGTGGGTTCGATCCCCGGGACCACCCATACGTAAAAATGTATGCACACATGACTGTAAGTCGCTTTGGATAAAAGTGTCTGCTAAATGGCATATTATTATTATTATTATTATTATTTACCTTGGGGAGTTCTATAGAGTGTTGTTGACTGCTTGTTGCCTAGAGTGACCAATACAATGAGTCCTGATGACAGTGTTAGCCGCTCAGAGTCCTGACTTGAAAGACATCAACCATAAACCAGCCTTTCTTCCCTCAGCCCATGGCCAACAGCCGTGACCTGCAGAACCCCTCTCCACCTCAGCCTGGAACTATTATAGAGCAATATCACAGCCACTTCACAGAGAAACATCCATAAAGCTCTGTGTTTTGTCCTGCAGGGAGACAGAAAGGAAAATAACATGTTGTGTAGCGCCTAGAAAACATGCTATTATAACTGAGACACATACATAAACACACACACACTCAGCACAGTATAAAAGTCATAAAGTGTGTTATCATTCTAAATCAATGGGATTACTATGCCAGGGGGAGAATAACCTTGCCTGCAATAAAATACACACTATGCAGACATAGCTCTGTATTACGACCACATTGGTGTGATGAAGATACGTGTGCTTGTGTGTGTGTGTGTGTGTGTGTGTGTCTTTACCAAGAAGCCTGAAAGAGAGAGGCGAAGCCAAGGCTGCATGACTGAGACTCCGGGACTAAATTAGACTCACTTGGCTACGGCTGTCTTCAAATACACGGAGCCTAAAATACAAAATGTAAGGTTTGTTAAGAGATGATGGGGGGTAAGGAAAGAACACACACCTCCCCTACTACTTGTTCTTTTTTACTTGACTCTTTTTATTGATATTGATTATTGTTCTGCATTGAAGGAGCTAGCGCATAAGCATTTCGCTGCACCTTTTATACCTGCTGTAAACTGTGTATGTGACGAATACATTTAAATTGAATTAACACACACCACACACAAGGCACGCACACACACACTTAAGTAATGTTTGTATGCATTGGGTTTGGATCTGGGCAAAAACATAATATTAGACGTATTCAGTCATTTTCAATCATCCTGTCAATGCATTCGGAAAGTATTCAGACCCCTTTACTTTTTCCACATTTTGTTACGTTACAACCTTATTCTAAAATTGGTTAAAAAATATATATTTCCTCATCAATCTACAAACAATACCCCATAATGACAAAGTAAAAACTGGTTTTTAGAAATATTACATATACATAAGTATTTAGACCCTTTATTCAGTACGTTGTTGAAGCACCTTTGGAAGCGATTACAGCCTCAAGTCTTCTTGGGTATGACGCTACAAGCTTGGCACACCTGTATTTGGGGAGTTTCTCCCATTCTTCTCTGCAGGTCATCTCAAGCGCTTTCAGGATTGGTGGAGTGCTGCAGAGATGGTTGTCCTTCTGGAAGTTTCTCCCATCTCCACAGAGGAACTCTGGAGCTCTGTCAGCGTGACCATAGTGTTCTTCATCACCTCCCTGACCAAGGCCCTTCTCTCCCGATTGCTCAGTTTGGCCGGGCAGCCAGCTCTAGGAAGAGTCTTGGTGGTTCCAAACTTCTTCCATTTAAGAATGAAGGAGGCCACTGTGTTCTTGGGGACCTTCAATGCTGCAGAAATGTTTTGGTACCCTTCCCCAGATCTGTGCCTCGACACAATCCTGTCTCGGAGCTCTACGGACAATTCCTACGACCTCATGGCTTGGTTTTTGCTCTGACATAGACTGTCAACTGTGGGACCTTATATAGACAGGTGTGTGCCTTTTCAAATCATGTCCAATCAATTGAATTTACCACAGGTGGACTCCAATCAAGTTGTAGAAACATCTCAAGGATGATCAATGGAAACAGGATGCACCTGATCTCAATTTTGAGTCTCATAGCAAAGGGTCTAAATACTTATGTAAATAAGGTAATTCTGGTTGTTAAATTTGCTAGCATTTCTAAAAACCTGTTTTAACTTTGTCATTATGGGAAATTGTGTGTAGATTGATGAGGATTTTTATTTTTATTTAATCCATTTTAGAATAAGGCTGTATTGTAACACAATGTGGAAAAAGTCAAGGGGCCTGAATACTTTCCGAATGCACTGTAAGCCTTTTAAAAGGTTTTCCCAACTGGCAGAACATATATAGCAATACTTGAGTTGTTTGCCATTAGAAGTAGGGTATAAATAAATAGAAAATGAAATATCTGAATTCACTAGTAATCACAGGTCTGGGAATTCAATCATTTCATTTGACCAATAAGGGGTAAAAGACAGAAAAAAACAGTATCTACAGTGCCTTCAGAAAGTATTCATACCCCTTGACTTATTCCACATTTTGTTGTGTTACAGCCTGAATTCAAAATGGATAAAATAGATTTTTTTTCTCACCCATCTACACACAATACCCCATAATGACATAGTGAAAACATGTTTGTAGAATTCTTTGCAAATGTATTGAAAATTACATAAGTACTCACACCCCTGAGTCAAAACATGTTAGAATCACCTTTGGCAGCGATTACAGCTGTGAGTCTTTCTGGGACAATCTCTAAGAGCTTTCCACACCTGGATTGTGCAACATTTATTCTTTTAAAAATTCTTCAAGCTCTGTCAAATTGGTTGTTGATCATTGCTACAGTACACAACCATTTTCAGGTCTTGCCATAGATTTTAAAGTAGATTTACACTACCTGTCAAAAGTGTGGACACACCTACTCATTCAAGGGTTTATTTTCTGCAGCAGAGGTAACTCTGGGTCTTCCATTCCTGTGGCGGTCCTCATGAGAGACAGTTTCATCATAGCGCTTCATGGTTTTTGCGACTGCACTTGAAGAAACGTTCAAAGTTCTTGCCATTTTCCGTATTGACTGACCTTCATGTCTTAAAGTAATGATGGACTGTAATTTCTCTTTGCTTATTTGAGCTGTTCTTGCCATAATATGGACTTGGTCTTTTACCAAATAGGGCTATCTTCTGTATCTTGTCACAACACAACTAATTGGCTCAAATGCATTAAGAAGGAAAGATTTTCCACAAATTAACTTTTAAGAAGGCACACCTGTTAATTGAAATGCATTCCAGGTGACTACCTCATTAAGCTGGTTGAGAGAATGCCAAGAGTGTGCAAAGCTGTCATCAAGGCAAAGGGTGGCTATTTGAAGTATATAATATAATATATAATATAAAATATATTTTGATTTGTTTAACACTATTTTGGTTACTACATGATTCCATATGTGTTATTTCATAGTTTTGATGTCTTCACTATTATTGTACAATATAAAAAATAGTACAAATAAATAAAAACCCTTGAATGAGTAGGTGTGTCCAAACTTTTGACTGGTACTGTAAGTCAAAACTGTAACTCGGCCACTCAGCAACTCCAGTGTAGATTTGGCCTTGTGTTTTAGGTTATTGTCCTGCTGAAAGGTAAATTTGTCTCTCAGTGACTGGTGGAAAGCAGACTGAACCAGGTTTTCCTCTCGGATTTAGCCTGTGCTTAGCTCCATTCAGTTTATTTTTAATCCTGAAAAACTCCTCATTCCTTAACGATTACAAGCATACATACCCATAACATGATGCAGCCACCACTATGCTTGAAAATATGGAGAGTGGTACTCAGTAATGTGTTGTATTGGATATGCCCCAAGCATAAAACTTTGTATTCAGGACAAAAAGTTAATTGCTTTGCCGCTTTGACTTACCAACTATTGCAGGAAAAGTGATACGTTTTAAAAGTATCTGAGAATATAAAAATATGTGTTCACATCAGTCAGGGTTAGGTATGTTACTTTCTAATTGTAATATGTTACAGTTACTAGTTACCTGTCCAAAATTGTAATCCATTACAGTAACTTTTTGATTACCCAAACTGAGTAATGTAATCAGATTGCTTTCAGTTACTTTTGCCCTGAAGAGGCATTAGAAGAAATATATATAATTTTTTTTTTTTTTTTTGGGGGGGGGGGGGGGGGGGGGTAGATCAGCTTAATATTGCAGATAGATTGTAACTTCTATCAATGTAATTGTCTGCATCACTTCCAATCCCCCATGTTTTTATATATATACTCCCCATTATTACTTTTCAACCCCGCCATCCTTTCCCTACTTGGGGTAAATTAGTGAACAACAATGCCCAGGCCTCTACTTCAAGCCTATACTTACTATCTACACCTTATGGACACAGTCAATTTTACAATAATTATATTTTATTTGTTTTTTTTGTTTTTGCTCCTGAACTACTTCTACTCTCAACCTCTGCAATCATTTATATTATTACCAATTGAACGACATCTATTGCAGAATAAATCAATGTTAGAGTTTACATTGCTGGCCATAAATGGGTGTTGCCTTTTACTTTATGTCAGGGTACCCCAAATGGCGGCCTGTGGGTAGTTTTATTTGGTCCCCCAAGTTTTCTGAGCAAAAACAAATATATATATAAATTATTTATTTACATTGTTGGACATAAAAGGCTGTAAAAACACCAGGAAATCAGCTCCAAGTGATTTTTATTTAATAAATCTTGTCCCAAGTATTCCCATGCATAATAGAGAGACACATATGATCGTATACGAATGTAAGCAAGGTTTGAAATTATTTTGTTTTAGTCAAACATTATATCTGTTTGGGCATCTTGCGGTCAATTTGCAGTCTACAAATTATTTCAAATTATGTTCTGGCCCACCGCCCAACAAAATAAATCGGCCCGCGGAATAATCTAGTTGATGATCCTTGTTTTATGGGTTGGTTATATAGGCTTCTTCTAACCCATTGCTTTCTACTATAGTCGTGGTCAAAAGTTTTGAGATTGACACAAGTATTGGTCTTCACAAAGTTTGCTGCTTCAGCGTTATTAGATATTTTTGTCAGATGTTACTATGGCATACTGAAGTATAATTACAAGCATTCCATAAGTGTCAAAGGCTTTTATTGACAATTACATTAAGTTTATGCAAAGAGTCAATATTTGCAGTGTTGACCCTTCTTTTTCAAGACCTCTGCAATCTGCCCTGGCATGCTGTCAATTAACTTCTGGGCCACATCCTGACTGATGGCAGCCCATTCTTGCATAATCAATGCTTGGAGTTTGTCCGAATTTGTGGGTTTTTGCTTGTCCACCCGCATCTTGAGGAATCGACCACAAGTTCTCAATGGGATTAAGGTCTGGGAAGTTTCCTGGCCATGGACTCAAAATGTTGATGTTTTGTTCCCCGAGACACTTAGTTATCACTTTTGCCATATGGCAAGGTGTTCCATCATGCTGGAAAAGGCATTGGTCGTTTTTAAACTGTTCTTGGATGGTTGGGAGAAGTTGCTCTCGGAGGATGTGTTGGTACCATTCTTTATTCATGGCTGTGTTCTGAGGCAAAAATGTGAGTGAGCCCACTCCCTTGGCTGAGAAGTAACCCCACACATGAATGGTCTCAGGATTCTTTACTGTTGGCATGACATAGGACTGATGGTAGTGCTCTAGCATTTTCCAGATGCCCCAAACAATCGGAAAGGGGATTCATCAGAGAAAATGACTTTACCCCAGTCCAATCCCTGTACCTTTTGCAGAATATCAGTCTGTCCCTGATGTTTTTCCTGGAGAGAAGTGGCTTCTTTGCTGCCCTTCTTGACACCAGGCCATCCTCCAAATGTCTTCGCCTCACTGTGCGTGCAGATGCACTCACACCTGCCTGCTGCCATTCCTGAGCAAGCTCTGCACTGGTGGTGCCCCGATCCCGCAACTGAATCAACTTTAGGAGACGGTCCTGGTGCTTGCTGGACTTTCTTGGGCACCCTGACGCCTTCTTCACAACAATTGAACCTATCTCCTTGAAGTTCTTGATGATCCAATAAATGGTTGATTTAGGTGCAATCTTACTAGCAGCAATATCCTTGCCTGTGAAGCCCTTTTTGTGCAAAGCAATGTTGACGGTACGTGTTTCCTTGCAGGTAACCATGGTTAACAGAGGAAGAACAATGATTTCAAGCACCTCCCACCTTGTAAAGCTTCCAGTCTGTTATTCTAACTCAATCAGCATGACAGAGTGATCTCCAGCCTTGTCCTCGTCAACACACTCACCTGTGTTAACGAGAGAATCACTGACATGATGGCAGCTGGTCCTTTTGTGGCAGGGCTGAAATGCAGTGGAAATGTTTTTTGGGGATTAAGTTCATTTTCATAGCAAAGAGGGACTTTGCAATTAATTGCAATTCATCTGATCACTCTTCATGACATTCTGGAGTATATGCAAATTGCCATCATAAAAACTGAGGCAGCAGACTTTGTGAAAATTAGTATTTGTGTCATTCTCAAAACTTTTGACCACGACTGTACAGATAATAATACGATTAGGCTATATCTTTACATTAAAAACCAAAGTCTGTCAGATTTCCAGTCATTCCCCGTGAT
Source organism: Coregonus lavaretus (assembly GCF_964263955.1). NCBI lineage: Eukaryota > Metazoa > Chordata > Actinopteri > Salmoniformes > Salmonidae > Coregonus > Coregonus lavaretus. The sequence goes on along the minus strand of NW_028162158.1, from coordinate 29,171 downwards.
CTTCAAGAATAGGACATGGATATAAACGCAACATGCAACAATTTCAATGATTTTACTATATTTCATATAAGGAAATCATTAGGCCCTAATCTATGGATTTCGCATGACTGGACAGGGGCGCAGCCATGGGTGGCCTGGGAGGGCATAGGCCCACCCACTGGGGAGGCAGACCCAGCCAATCAGAATGAGTGTTTCCCCACAAAAGGGCTTTATTACAGACAGAAATACTCCACAGCACCCCCAACCTCCCCCCTCAGACGATCCCGCAGGTGAAGAAGCCAGATGTGGAGGTCCTGGGCTGGCGTGGTTACACGTGGTCTGCGGTTGTGAGGCCGGTTGGACGTACTGCCACATTTTCTAAAACAACGTTGGAGGCGGCTTATGGAAGAGAAATTAACATTAAATTCCATGGCAACAGCTCTGGTGGACATTCCTGCAGTCAGCATGCCAATTGCACGCTACCTCAAAACTTGAGACATCTGTGGCATTGTGTTGTGTTTGTCACATCTTTTATTGTCCCCAGCACAAGGTGCACCTGTGTAATGATCATGCCGTTTAATCAGCTTCTTGTTATGCCACACCTTTAGGGGGCTGGATTATCTTGGCAAAGGAGAAATGCTCACTAACAGGGAAGTAAACAAATGTGTGCACATAATTTGAGAGAAATAAGCTTTTTGTGCATATGGAACATTTCTGGGATCTTTTATTTCAGCTCATGAAACATGGGACCAACACTTTACATGTTGTGTTTATATTTTTGTTCAGTATAGATTAGCCAAATTGTTTTACCTGATCATAACCAACAAGTAAGGACTCATTATCCTACTATGTTGTTAATGATTTTGTTGTCATGGAGGACAGATTGGGCTCATTGTTTGAAGTTGAAAAATAAGTGCTGCTCTCATGGAAAGGCATGCTTTGAGCACTACCGAAAAGTGCTATTTGCATGTGAAAAATGTATTCCATATGCTGCATTTGCTATAGGCCTATTATTGCATTTTTTGGTTGGTGGCACTTTGATATTTTGATAATTTGAAGCTGTTTAAGTCTATCAAAAGTGTGCAAGCATGTGTCCGTTAGGCCTATGGAGTTTTTTTGATTAGCACCAATTAGATTGAGCAATAAAAGCTCCACTCTTCTTAAATAAAACTAGTTTTTGACAGTATGGAGCACAATACCACAGGGAGTTTAGAAAGGAGGAACTCCCTCAAACTTGTATTCAATAGGCTGGGATCCGCACTCTGCAGCTGTTGCAAGAGCGCATTTTTCACTGGCTGTCCAATGGTCTCAAAAACAATGATTGATAAGCACCTTAAACTTCTTCAATTCAACCATTATTGGGTTAAAATAAACATATACATTTGTGAACAGACATCCACATCAACAACAATCCGTAAGGCGCAAATAGCTAAATGAGAGAGCAGCAGTGTGATTTACATCAATGCACTATGTAGATATCAATAGTAAGGGATATCCATATCACCCGTAGGCTACACCACTGCTGTCGTCCTTACCTCCAAGCGTTTATTCAAGTTGAATAATCTTTGGATGCCGACAGCAGTCACACCATTGGAAGACATACTGTAGCTTGGACTGTAGCCTACAAAAGCCTATTCCTGCTCTTTTCCCACGATCCATCAAACACATTTGATTTGTCATCATAGTGGTCTCTGACTTGAGGTCAGACTCGCTCAGGAGGAACAAACTTAAATGTGCAAATGTTTTCAATGATGATTTGAACGTCATTGAGAAAAACAGAAGGTGTCAAATAATTTTTGCGCAAACATCCTTTATGAATTTAAAAAGTCATCCGAGAACTAATTATCTTGTTTTTCAAAAGTATCTGTAATCTGATTACAATACTTTTGCTGGTAACGTAACGGATTACAGTTAGTTTTTTTGTAATCCATTACATCAAATAACATTTTATTTGTCACATGCTTAGTAAACAACAGGTGTAGACAAACAGTGAAATGCTTACTTACGGGTCCTTTTCCAACAACGCAGAGTGAAAAATAAAGATTATTTTAAAGATATGTGAAAAAAAATATATAGAAATAGTGACATGAGTAATAAATACACAGTGAATAACATATAACAATAATCAGTAAAAATAACATGGCTATATACAGGGACTACCACTACCGAGTTGATGTGCAGGGGTACGAAGTAATTGAGGTTGATGCACTACATGACCAAAATCATGGACATTATAATATGGAGTTAGTAGCCCCTTTGCTGGTATAACAGCCTCCACTCTTCTGGGAAGGCTTTCTACTTGTTTCCATTCGGCCACAAGAGCATTAGTGAGGTCGGGCACTGTTGTTGGGTGATTAAGCATGGCTCGCAGTCAGAGTTCCAATTCATCCCAAAGTTGTTCGATGGGGTTGAGGTCAGGGCTCTGTGCAAGTCAGTCAAGTTCATCCACACCGATCTCGACAAACCATTTCTGTATGGACCTCGCTTTGTAAACAGGGGCATTGTCATGCTGAAACAGGAAAGGGCCTTCCCCAAAGTGTTGCCACAAAGTTGGAAGCACAGAATTGTCTAGAATGTCACTGTATGCTGCAGCGTCAATATTTCCCTTCACTGGAACTAAAAGGGCCTAGCCCGAACCATGATAAACAGTGCCAGATGATTAGTCCTCCTCCACCAAACTTTACAGTTGGCACTATGCATTCGGGCAGGTAGCGTTTTCTTGGAATCCGCCAAACCCATATTCGGCCCTCAGACAGCCTGATGGTGAAGCGTGATTCATCACTCCAGAGAACGCGTTTCCACTGCTCCAGAGTCCAATGGCGGCACGTTTACACCACTCCAGCCGATGCTTGGCATTGCGCATGGTGATCTTAGGCTTTTTTGTGGCTCCTCGGCCATGGAAACCCCTTTCATGAAGCTCCCGACTAACAGTTCTTGTGCTGACGTTGCTTCCAGAGGCAGTTTGGAACTCAGTAGTGAGTGTTGCAACCGAGGACAGACGATTTTTAAGCGCTACGTGCTTCAGCACTCACCGGTCCCGTTCTGTGAGCTTGTGTGGCCTACCACTTTGCAGCTGAGCCGTTGTTGCTCCTAGACGTTACCACTTCACAATATCAGCACATACAGTTGACCGGGGCAGCTCTAGCAGGGCAGACATTTTACGAACTGACTTGTTGGAAAGGTGGCATTCTATGACGGTCCACGTTTGAAGTAACTGAGGTCTTCAGTAAGGCCATTCTACTGCCAGTGTTTGTCTACGAAGATTGCATGGCTGTGTGCTCATTTTTATACACCATGCAGCAACGGATGTGGCTGAAATAGCCAAATCCACTAATTTGAAGGGGTGTCCACATACTTTTGTATATATAGTGTATGTACTGTACATATAGGTAGGGATAGTGACTAGGCAACAGGATAGATAAGACAGTAGCAGCAGCGTATGTGGTGAGTGTGAACGTTTGTGTGTGTGTGTGTGTGTGTGTGTGTGTGTGTGTGTGTGTGTGTGTGTGTGTGTGTGTGTATGTGTGTATGTGTATGTGTTTGAGTTGTGGTGTCAGTCTAAGTATATGCGAGTGTGTGGGTAGTCCGGGTAGCCATTTGATTAGCTATTTAGCAGTATTGTTTAGCAGTCTTATGCCTTGGGGGTAGAAGCTGTTTTGTTAGTTCCAGACTTGGCACTCCAGGACCGCTTGCCATGCGGTAGCAGAGAGAACAGTCTATGGCTTGGGTGGCTAGGGTATTTAACAATTTTTTTTGTCCTTCCTCCGACACCGCCTGGTATAGAGGTCCTGGATGGCAGGGATCTCGGTCCCAGTGATGTACTGGGCCGTACTCACCACCCTCTGTAGCGCCTTGCGGTCGGGTGCCTTGCAGTTGCCGTACCAAGCGATGATGCAGCCAGTCAAGATGCTCTCAATGGTGCAGCTGTAATCCGTTACTCCCCAACCCGGCATCATATATTTCACTGTCTTTAGAAAATAAAAAGGTACCAATGGAGAGTGTATGGGTTTATATTACCCCCTGGGGCTGTGTGTAGGGAAACAAACACACCCACCCACGTCACCTGGAGAGCAGCGGACCACTCTATTCCTGTGAGCCTACCAGAGGGGAGTGGCAGAGGAACACCATATATCAACATCTAGCACGCTTACAGTCTACCCTTTAGATGAAAGAGAGAACGGAGAGGGGGATGGAGAGGTATGGAGAGAGGGAAACAGAGGAAGGAAAGAGAGAATTCCAACGACACGCGCTAATGCTAAAGAGAGGGAGATATGAGAGAATGAAAGAGAGTACGGAGGGAGAAAAAGGGACCGGGAAAGCAAGAGGGATCACAGGTGGCGTCCTGCGTTCAGGGTATGCATACAGATGAACACACTCATACGAGCGAGAGAAGGGCCTCCTTTTTATTCAGGCACCACAGAGGGCAGTCCTTATCAGGACCCTCTAAACAGGACAGATAACGTGCATCCGTCCACACAACCACAACAAGATAAAGCCAGACACACACACAGAGCAACACACACACACCACTTTCTCTCCTTTTCTCACACTCCCAGATATACATGACAGGCCAGGGAGAGACTAGAAAGGTGGAGGAGGAGAAAATACAGAAGAATGGATGACTACCATCAGTGAAGAAAGAGAGGTCTCAAGGTTTTCTTCCTGGGAGAAAGCAGTCAGACAGACAGAGGAGAAGTGATCGATACACAGGATTGGTTGTGAGAGAGAGGTCTTACAAGCTTTCATCATTCCAGAGCAGATGGTGGGCCGCAGGGCTAAAGAGTATTTCAGTAGGAAGACAGAGAAAAACACAGGATGTAAATGCTAGGGCGACATTTACATTTGTAAATTTTAGTCATTTAGCAGGCGCTCTTATCCAGAGCGGCTTACAGGAGCAATTAGGGTTAAGTGCCTCGCTCAGATTTTTCACCTAGTCGGCTCGGGGATTTGAACCAGCGACCTTTCGGTTACTGGCCCAACGCTCTTAACTGCTAGGCTACCTGCAGCAGTTATTAACCTTGGGTCTGGGCCTGCTCTTAATGATGGACTGCCTGTGTAACACACGATAAAGCTCTGCAGAGATTCCTCTGAATATCCTTTCTATTGGCAGCAATACAACCACAGAAATGGACACTGGAACCAAGTGACTCTCTGGCAAACGCTCCCCTGTCCACTTCCATTATAGAGACAGACAGAGGAGAAGGGATCGATACATGGGATTGGCAGGGAGAGAGAGAGGTCTTACAAATGTTCTCAGCAGCATCATGTTTCCGCAGAGCAATGGAGAAACATCACATACGCACACCTTGCATGCACACGCACTCACACAAAATCTGCTGGATATTGATGTGATGTGACATGATCATGGTCAGGTCAGGTCAGATATTGAGCTGTAGGTCTTAAGTGCAGAGGGCCACTCAGAGAGATTAATATAGGCTGATAAAGAGAGATCCATCCACATCATGATCCATCCTGAACAGATGATGTCCCTGGGTCTCAACATCTGTTCAGGAGGACGCACACGTACCCAGCACTCAGAACAAGGCTAGTTCAACATCAGGTCAAGATATAAGGACATGCATCTAGCTGCACTTCAAATAGTTCTCATCTTCTTAGGAAATAAGCTTTTAAAGTGTGTTCCTCATATGCTTAGATGTAAGTGCTTAAAATGCCAATGAACAAAAGGCCACTTTTAAAACAGACGTTGTATGTCCATTGCAAATACAGCTTTGACAAAAACAACATCTAGGCCTACCTTATGTGTTTTTCTTTCCAAACCAAGACAAGACGACAAAACATCAACAAACAGTGACCATGAGGAAACATACAAGTGGGCACTTTCCAATTTCCTGAGAGAGATGAGGGTTCTGGGTAATGGCTGTGTGGCTGCTAGTTTTCCCAAATACCACTGAGGGCTATGTTGTGAGAGGATGCAGTCTCCTGAAATGGTCTCTATTGGTGGATAAAGTTGTGTGTGTGTGTGTGTGTGGGGGGGGGGGGGGGGGGGGGGATAAAAGGAGAGGAGAGCAAGAGAAGGAGAGAAAGAGTGAGAAGACAACAGTAAAGGTGAGCTGGGAATGAGGCAAATGTCTGCTGGCATCTCCAGAGATTACACTAAACAGCGTGGGAGAGACAGGGACAGAGAGAGAGAGCGAGAGAGAAACAAAGAGCGAGAGAGAAACATAAATAGAGAGAGAAACAGAGAGAGTGGAGTGTGAAGGTGTGTTTGCAGGGTGATATGCCTTCTGTCCTGTTTACCTAGTCTCTAATGCTGCTCCCTGCACAACATTCTCTAATGCTGCTCCCTCCACAACAGTGTCTAATGCTGCTCCCTCCACAACAGTCTAATGCTGCTCCCTCCACAACAGTGTCTAATGCTGCTCCCTCCACAACAGTCTAATGCTGCTCCCTCCACAACAGTGTCTAATGCTGCTCCCTCCACAACAGTGTCTAATGCTGCTCCCTCCACAACAGTCTAATGCTGCTCCCTCCACAACAGTGTCTAATGCTGCTCCCTCCACAACAGTCTAATGCTGCTCCCTCCACAACAGTGTCTAATGCTGCTCCCTCCACAACAGTCTAATGCTGCTCCCTCCACAACAGTGTCTAATGCTGCTCCCTCCACAACAGTCTAATGCTGCTCCCTCCACAACAGTGTCTAATGCTGCTCCCTCCACAACAGTCTAATGCTGCTCCCTCCACAACAGTCTAATGCTGCTCCCTCCACAACAGTGTCTAATGCTGCTCCCTCCACAACAGTCTAATGCTGCTCCCTCCACAACAGTCTCTAATGCTGCTCCCCCCACAACATTCTCTAATGCTGCTCCCTCCACAACAGTTTATAATGCTGCTCCCTCCACAACATTCTCTAATGATGCTCCCTCCACAACATTCTCTAATGCTGCTCCCTCCACAACAGTGTCTAATGCTTCTCCCTCCACAACAGTCTAATGCTGCTCCCTCCACAACAGTCTCTAATGCTGCTCCCTCCACAACAGTCTCTAATGCTGCTCCCCCCACAACAGTGTCTAATGCTGCTCCCTCCACAACAGTCTCTAATGCTGCTCCCTCCACAACAGTCTAATGCTGCTCCCTCCACAACAGTCTCTAATGCTGCTCCCTCCACAACAGTCTAATGCTGCTCCCTCCACAACAGTCTCTAATGCTGCTCCCTCCACAGCAGTCTCTAATGCTGCTCCCTCCACAACAGTCTCTAATGCTGTTCCCTCCACAACAGTGTCTAATGCTGCTCCCTCCACAACAGTCTCTAATGCTGCTCCCTCCACAACAGTCTAATGCTGCTCCCTCCACAACAGTCTCTAATGCTGCTCCCTCCACAGCAGTCTCTAATGCTGCTCCCTCCACAACAGTCTCTAATGCTGCTCCCTCCACAGCAGTCTCTAATGCTGCTCCCTCCACAGCAGTCTCTAATGCTGCTCCCTCCACAACAGTCTCTAATGCTGTTCCCTCCACAACAGTCTCTAATGCTGCTCCCTCCTCCACAATAGTCGTCCATCACAAGACTGGCTCACTCAGGTAAACATCACTCTCATAAACCCTCATCACAGCCCAACCCATTGTGTGTGTGTGTGAGAGAGAGAGAGAGAGAGAGAGAGAGAGAGAGAGAGAGAGAGAGAGAGAGAGAGAGAGAGAGCGAGAGAGCGAGAGAGAGAGAGTGTGTGTGTCACTCACAGCAGAGTAGTTAGAGAGGGGAAGTGTGTGTCATTGCTGTAAATCCAGACAGGCCGGTTGTGCTTTTGCCTGTTTTCAACGCAATTACTGACCAGACGACATGAAAGAGGGCTTAACCACTGCATGAGGTTTCGGTTAGGAGTGTGAACTGTATTTACCTTTTTTTTGGTAATATATTTATTCAACTTTTTGTATTTATTTTGCAGTTTTATTTTGTACATTTACCAATGCAATGGCCATAAGGAAGGCAGGGATTTATGGTTAGAAGCATGTATTTTGTGTGTGTGCAATGGACTAAGCGAGGACAGGAGGTTTTGGTTAACAGGCCTAATAGAGGCGTTCAGTATGAGAGTAAATGACTTTAGTATGTCCTGCCAGGCTAGTGCCATACAGTTGATCCCTTTCTCACTGCCTCTCCCCTCCATCTCTGCTGTTACAAACTCATACATCACAACTGAAATGAGTTGTTTACAACGTTATTAGAAGTTTAAAGTGTAATTACATGTCCATTACCAAAGCTCTTTCTTTCTTTCTCTCTCTGTCTCTCTACCCACCTCCCTCACTCCCTCTCCCATTCTCTCTACAAAAATAAAAAACACACAGGAAGCGAATGACAGGGGAAAACAGAACACTTAATCACAAGGGACTTGTGGACATCTCAAATGTTGTTCTAGAGGCCATTAATATAGAATAATTTGAGTAGGAGATGGGCGGAACAGACTGGCCCAGAATGGCAGATGGAAAGCTCAGTTCTATGATTGCATTTATCAAAGGCTGGAGCAGGACAGCCAACCATTATTCTATTAGATCTGGGAGAGAGGAGGGAGGGTATTTCTATTCGGCCACCACTGGAAGATGTGACCTGACGCACGCACATACACAAACATACACTACATGGCCAGAAGTATGTGGACGCCTGCTCATATAACAGTCCTTTCACTAGATGTTGGAATATTGCTGTGGGGACTTGCTTCCATTCAGCCACAAGAGCATTAGTGAGGTCGGGCACTGATGTTGGGCGTTTAGGCCTGGCTCGCAGTCGGCGTTCCAATTCATCTCAAATGCGTTCGATGGGGTTGAGGTCAGGGCTCTGTGCAGGCCAGTCAAGTTCTTCCACACCGAAACCATTTCTGTATGGACCTCGCTTTGTGCACGAGGGCATTGTCATGCTGAAACAGGAAAGGGCCTTCCCCAAACGGTTGCCGGAGTTGGAAGCACAGAATCGTCTAGACTGTCATTGTATGCTGTAGCATTAAGATTTCTCTTGACATGGAACTAAGGGGCCAAACCGAACCATGAGAAACAGCCCCAGACCATTATTCCTCCTCCACCAAACTTTACAGTTGGCACTATGCATTGGGGCAGGTAGCTTTCTCCAAACCCATATTCGTCCGTCAGACTGTGAAGCGTGATTAATCACTCCAGAGAACACATTTCCACTGCTCCAGAGTCCAATTGCGGTGAGCTTTACAACACTCCAGCCGACGCTTGGCATTGCGCATGGTGATCTTAGGCTTGTGTGAGGCTGCTTGGCCATGGAAACCCATTTCATGAAGCTCCCGACTAACAGTTAGTGCTGATGTTGCTTCTAGAGGCAGTTTGAAACTCGGTAGTGAGTGTTGCAACCGAGGACAGAAGATTTTTATGCGCTACGCACTTCAGCACTCGGCGGTCCCGTTCTGTGAGCTCGTGTGGCCTACCACTTCACGGCGGAGCCATTGTTGCTCCTAGACATTTCCACTTCACAATAACAGCACTTACAGTTGACCGGGGCAGCTGTAGCAGAGCAGAAATTTGACAAACTGACTTGTTGGAAAGGTGGCATCGTATGACAGTGCCACGTTAAAAGTCACTCAGCTCTTCAGTACGGGCCATTCTACTGCCAATGTTTGTCTATGGAGATTGCATGGCGGTATGCTATATTTTATACACCTGTCAGCAACAGGTGTGGCTGAAATAGCCTAATCCACTAATTTGTAGTGTACATACACTCGGACCCCTGAGATAGTCACTGAGGGTCAGAAGGGTCATTAATAAACAGAGAAGATCCGGTATCAGTAATGTATCTTGTTCAGAGGAGAGAGAGAGTCAGAGAGTCAGAGAGCGAGTGAGAGAGTCAGAGAGAGAGAGTCAGAGAGAGAGAGAGAGAGAGAGAGAGAGAGAGAGAGAGAAGGCTAATGTACTGTTGTGATGTTGTGGTCATTTATCAAGTTGTCGGTCCACGGTTCAGCTCCAGTATGAACACAGAGACTCTGAAGGGGAGTGGTCCAGTGATTACACTCACTATGGGTTGGCTAGAGGGGAAACACATGGCAGTGGAACCCCTGAACGATTCAAGACATGAACACAGAGTTCCCCTGACCGCCACAGACCAGGCTGAGACACCATAGGGTCTTACTCTGGGGGGAAACACACTTGACCAACATATGAGTAATGTGAGTTTGCTGTGGGAACGTCCACACTACCAAACACTAATGTTTTATAAACTATTACTGTCCTGGGTTTGAGTATTACAATTCTTCCAGAGGACAGAGACGTTCAGACTGATTTGAGATCAGATGACACAGTATGTGTGGATTATAGATGAGGTATTTATATGATAGAGGTGACAGGGGTGTACAGGAGGGATCTTAGAGAGGACAGAGCCCAGAGGAAGAGACACACAGTCAGCTTTCTGAGGTCAACTAAAACGGAGGTTGTTCAATGAAAGCCCTGCAGCACACACACACACACACACACAGTGCAGTAACTCACACCCAAACACTCTCTGTCAGACTGTTCATCAAGTTAAATAGTTATAGAAATAGAGCATATAGAATGGTCATTTTTACCATGGTCTGTGATCTTGCAGGAGACCAGGTAGAGTTCTTTGAGACTCCTCCCCTCCTTAGCGATGATCTCTACACACCTGGGAGAAAGAGACAGAGAAACAGGGGGATGAGAGGAAATCTCTAGATCACCTGAGGAGTTTTCAAAACATACAGGGTCTGGCTCTATGCTTGCGACTTCTACGCATGCACGTACGCACACACGGCAGTATTCCCCACTATAGGTTAAACATGACAGCTCAAGGGTCATATCTGTTCAGATATTCACTGTGTGCTTCTCCTAACACTTACATTGATCAATAATGAACCATCATCTGCTCTCATTAGAGCCCACAGACCAGGGCCTATGATAACGCAGCGGACAGGGAGGATGTGTGTTTTTTTACACTTCAAAGGAGCTCAGTGGTGGAATATCTGCATTCGGCCCAGTCTCTCTCCTTGGGACCCTAGAGACCCCCTGTGTATGTGTGTGTGCACGTGCATGCATGTCTGTATGTGCACGTTCATTAGTGTGTGTGTGTGTGTGTGTGTGTGTAAGTGTGTGTGTGTGTGCACGCCAGGGGAGGCCGGAGGAAGATCAGAGAAGATGTTTCAGATGATTTCCTGTAAATGATCCTAATGAGGCGAGGGTTAGCAACACTGGTTTGATCAATGTGTTTGACCCATTAACCTTCAGCAAAACCCTCTGATATTTTTGTCAGGATTATGCTGCATATTTAATTTAATCAAATGCACACAGGAGCTTTCTCGTGAGGTTAGAGTGGGAAAGTATGACGCTCCACTGTCTTCTACAGCTGAATATTGGGCCTTTTAAGTTCTGGGCCAGTATTCACAAAGCATCTCTGAGTAGTCTTTTAAGCTGAAATCACACGGAGAGACACCCGTCAATGGCATGAAATTTGCATGTTAGAGTAGCCAGCGTCAATTTACATACACTGCGTAGCTAATGCCAACGTAATTGTCATGAAAATCCATAATAAACAGTTGCTTTGTAGCCCCTGGGAGTTTCTGTTGTGCGTTCCTTTTGACTCACCTTAGATGTCCTACGTGAGCCACCGTACCTGTGCTAAACTGTTGTTGCTTTGCTAGCTCAGGAGGATGTTGTAGCTAATAAACCTGAGTTGTTTATAAACAACCAATGGCGACCCATCATTCAGGGCAGGTGGGGCTGAGCCCAACCTTGTTTGCCTGTTTTGCATGTTATTTTGGCATTAATACGTGTCACATATCAGTTTTCAAACAATGTAAAAAATAGTAATATTGAGTTAATAAAGCCGCATACAAACATGGTCTCTTTTTTACTTTCTTGAGTAAGACAGCTCCAAAATGCAGGTGTTTCAGCCTAGCTCAGTGCTTTCTGAGGTGGTGGGGCAGCCAGCGGAAAATACAGTGTAGGGGTTGGTAATATTCTCTATTCACTCCATGGTGCTGAAAAGAAAGCTCTGCTGTTGGGACATCTTTATGTAGGCCCTAACAGTTTGTGGGCACAATTTGTCACCGTTAAAGTGCAATTAATGTATTGGTTAGTGCTGTATTGTGTAGTAGCTTTGCTGGCATGCATCCCCAAAACATTTTTGAGTTTGCCCCACCAAGATTTACATGCTAAAATCGCCACTGTAAACAACCAAGTCTCTTTCTTCTACATAAACAGTATTCTCTTCTGAAATTGGAGTCCTCAAGTGTTCCAGCCGTAACCTGCCTAGGCTATATGGATGGCTATGATTGACATCAACACAGGTAGGCTACAATTGTTTCAAATATGTAGCCTATTTGACTGATAAACCTTAGCTTACAGCTCAATACATTTTAAACTACATCTTTAGTCTACTTAGCATAAGGAAGATCGTAACAATTCAACTAATTCCTTTTCTACAAACGACCCACACAATTTATCCGCTTACTTAACCAGCATTGCTCCGCGTAGACGCCAGAAAAATAGACTTGCTTTCTCATTTCATAAGCTATGACGCTGTAGACACTGTAGTCGCTCAGTCAAATGCATTCTATATCCAGCGTGAGCACGCTCGTTCGCACGCTTAAAAAAATAGGATTTTAGTTTCAATTGGGCTTTAGACTGCGTTTACACAGGCAGCCCAATTCCGATCTTTTGACCAATTACATCAGATCTTTTCATATCAGATATTCTACAAAAGACCAATTAGTGAACAAAAGCATTGGGCTGCCTATGTAAACACGTAGTCATAGCTTTATGACTACAGGACCTAATCTGAATAATACTCACGTTTTCCAAGTAAATTATTTTTGTGTCAGTGTGATGACATTGGTACTCTGTGACAACAGGAATGAGTGCAACACTGATACAGGACAGAACCTTCAATCCCCATCATGTTGGCTCTCACCCCACACAAACACCTCATGTCATACACTCCCTCCAGAGAATCAGGACCACAAGCAGAAAAGTATTCCATGGTTTTGGTCCTAAATGGCATCCTATTCCCTATAGTGTACCACTTTTGACCAGTACCCATGTAGTATACTATAGGGAATAGGGTGCTATTTGGGACGCACATGTTCACTGAGAGTCAATACAACATTTACATTTACATTTTAGTCATTTAGCAGACGCTCTTATCCAGAGCGACTTACAGTTAGTGAGTGCATACATAATTGTTTTTCATACCCCCGTGGGAATCGAACCCGCAACCCTGGCGTTGCAAACGCCATGATCTACCAACTGAGCTACATCCATGCCGGCCATTCCCTCCCCTCCCCTAGACGACGCTGGGCCAATTGTGCGCCGCCCCATGGGTCTCCCGGTCACGGCCGGCTACGACAGAGCCTGGATTCGAACCAGGATCTCTAGTGGCACAGCTAGCACTGCGATGCAGTGCCTTAGACCACTGCGCCACTCGGGAGGTTACAACACATTTCCAGTTGAACTGAGAGAAATCACATTTACCTGCCTCATCTTTTTCCTCCACATGTGTGATTCTACAGTTTCTATGTGATATGATACACATATGAAACAACATGGATAAGTATTCTCATGTATTACACCTTGTAGTGTGACATTGCAATGGAAGACACAAAGATAAAAGAAAATAAGAAAAGTCTGTGACAGTAGCAACAAGAATGGGTACATAGTCTATTCTCATATTCCTGCTGTATTGAGTGAATCTGCCTCCCAACGTGTCCCACCCCATTAGCTTTAGTTCACTGGTCTGAATCCACATATATAGATAACCTTTTATATTGCATTGTGCCTCTCCCTCCCTTCCTCTCTCCCTCTTTCCATTTCCACTGAAAACGATCTTCCAAATGGAGGAAAAACATTCCTGTAAATTGACTGCAGTTTGATGTGTTTCAGTGGCGCCCATAACAAGGCCATTGAGGACCATTGTTAGACCATCAGGCGACGGTACCCTGCTCTCCACACAACTAATGCTGTTTCCATCTTCCTCCAAACCCCTCTCCCCCACAGCTGAGGTGACCTGATACGCAGTCCAGACCGTGAACCATGCACTCTAATAGACAGGCGGTCATTCTAAATAGGCCACTCTAAACCGTTACCGGTTCATTCTAAACTGTAAACGTTTGTCTCTGTACGAGTTCAACTGCACACAGCTCCACTAATTCGGTTTCTCTGCGAAACATGGCGCCGTTATGGACAAAATGGGGAACCTGAGACGCCGCACTCTAGCTGTGGTGGTCATAGTAGAGAAAACGACCAAGACCTACTCAGATCTCATCAAACGTGAGAAGTAGAACCTACTGGTCAAACTGACCCACCAGTCCTGCTGGTCAAACTGACCCACCAGTCCTGCTGGTCAAACTGACCCACCAGTCCTACTGGTCAAACTGACCCACCAGTCCTGCTGGTCAAACTGACCCACCAGTCCTGCTGGTCAAACTGACCCACCAGTCCTGCTGGTCAAACTGACCCACCAGTCCTACTGGTCAAACTGACCCACCAGTCCTGCTGGTCAAACTGACCCACCAGTCCTACTGGTCAAACTGACCCACCAGTCCTGCTGGTCAAACTGACCCACCAGTCCTGCTGGTCAAACTGACCCACCAGTCCTGCTGGTCAAACTGACCCACCAGTCCTGCTGGTCAAACTGACCCACCAGTCCTACTGGTCAAACTGACCCACCAGTCCTACTGGTCAAACTGACCCACCAGTCCTACTGGTCAAACTGGGGAGCTGAGACAGAAAAACCATTAAATCCCAGGGATCATCATTCTCCGTGGAGTATATTAGTGCTGCAGCATTAGTGTACAGGCTGACAAATGAGCGCATGGAGCAGAGATAGAGGGTAACGGATGGAGGGATGAGGGAGGAGAGTGATGGTTCCTCCGAGAGCTTGTTACTGTGTGCCCAGGTCTCTGAGGTCAGGCCAAACCCAATTAGAACCAACATCAGAGAGACAAGGAGAGAAGGGGGGTAGAAGGAAGGAGAAGGAGGGAGAGAGAGAGAGGGGATAAGGAGGGAGAGAGGGGGGGATAAGGAGGGAGAGGGGGGGGAGGAGGGAGAGAGAGGGGGGAAGGAGGGAGAGAGAGAGGGGGAGAAGGAGGGAGAGAGAGGGGGGGAAGGAGGGAGGGAGAGAGGGGGAGAAGGAGGGAGAGAGAGGGGGGGAAGGAGGGAGGGAGAGAGGGGGAGAAGGAGGGAGAGAGAGGGGGGGAAGGAGGGAGGGAGAGAAGGAGGGAGAGAGGAGAGAAGGAGGGAGAGAGAGGGGGAAGGAGGGAGAGAGAGGGGGGGAGAAGGAGGGAGAGAGAGGGGGGAAGGAGGGAGAGAGAGGGGGGGAGAGAGAGAGAGGAATTGAGGGAGGGTGTGAGCGATAGCACGAGAGATTGATAGAGCAAAAAAGCGAGACAGCGAGCGAGAGGGGTCTTTCATGAGCCCCAGCTGGGATGAGAGGCGATGAAGAGTAGAAGAGAGGAGAGGATCTAAGGAGGAGGACGACACAGTGCGTGTCACATTAAATCATTCCCCCTGATTGAGAACCAACAAGCACCTGCATACACTTGGTTCCCCGTGCCCATGTCCCCTGCTCAGCTGACAATTATTAGATATCCACTCTCTTTCAATCATGTAGAGCTACCATGACAGAAGGCCCTGGTAGAGTGTGCCCACTAGAATACTGAGAGAGCTAGTAATACACACTCACGTGGAACAAGGGTTTAGTATGCAACATTTCTCTATGCTACAGTATACAAATGTACTAGTAGTCCTAGTGCTAGGAGCAATGCTGCTGCTGGTGGGGTAGGAATGATGAGGATGGCAGATATACAGGCATTACTATAGCTTCAATTAGGACTTGACTTAGAAAATCTACTTTAAAGTGTGTAGGAATATATGTTTCTGAAAACCGTTATAAGCGGTTGATTCTTATATGCATGTTTTCTTCTGTACTGTTTTTCTTGTGTCTTGTTTGAAAAATGCTTCATAGGTGTTACTACATTTGTATCAAGGAATATAATAATAATAATAATATGCCATTTAGCAGACGCTTTTATCCAAAGCGACTTACAGTCATGTGTGCATAAATTTTTACGTATGGGTGGTCCCGGGGATCGAACCCACTACCCTGGCGTTACAAGTGCCATGCTCTACCAATTGAGCTACAGAGGACCACGGGTTTGAACGCTCTCAACCAATTAGTGTCCAGAACTCTGTGTTCGACTACCTGTCGCTACCCACTACTGGCTCAACCCTCAATAGCCAACAAGGGGAGTTACTATGACAACAAAGGAGTTACTATGACAACAAAACGACTATACAGTGAGGGAAAAAAGTATTTGATCCCCTGCTGATTTTGTACGTTTGCCCACTGACAAAGAAATGATCAGTCTATAATTTTAATGGTAGGTTTATTTGAACAGTGTGAGACAGAATAACAACAAAGAAATCCAGAAAAACGCATGTCAAAAATGTTATAAAATGATTTGCATTATAATGAGGGAAATAAGTATTTTACCCCCTCTCAATCAGAAAGATTTCTGGCTCCCAGGTGTCTTTTATACAGGTAACGAGCTGAGATTAGGAGCACACTCTTAAAGGGAGTGCTCCTAATCTCAGCTTGTTACCTGTATAAAAGACACATGTCCACAGAAGCAATCAATCAATCAGATTCCAAACTCTCCACCATGGCCAAGACCAAAGAGCTCTCCAAGGATGTCAGGGACAAGATTGTAGACCTACACAAGGCTGGAATGGGCTACAAGACCATCGCCAAGCAGCTTGGTGAGAAGGTGACAACAGTTGGTGCGATTATTCGCAAATGGAAGAAACACAAAAGAACTGTCAATCTCCCTCGGCCTGGGGCTCCATGCAAGATCTCACCTCGTGGAGTTGCAATGATCATGAGAACGGTGAGGAATCAGCCCAGAACTACACGGGAGGATCTTGTCAATGATCTCAAGGCAGCTGGGACCATAGTCATCAAGAAAACAATTGGTAACACACTACGCCGTGAAGGACTGAAATCCTGCAGCGCCGCAAGGTCCCCCTGATCAAGAAAGCACATGTACAGGCCCGTCAGAAGTTTGCCAATGAACATCTGAATGATTCAGAGGAGAACTGGGTGAAAGTGTTGTGGTCAGATGAGACCAAAATCGAGCTCTTTGGCATCAACTCAACTCGTCGTGTTTGGAGGAGGAGGAATGCTGCCTATGACCCCAAGAACACCATCCCCACCGTCAAACATGGAGGTGGAAACATAATGCTTTGGGGGGGGGTTTCTGCTAAGGGGACAGGACAACTTCACCATATCAAAGGGACGATGGACGGGGCCATGTACCGTCAAATATTGGGTGAGAACCTCCTTCCCTCAGCCAGGGCATTGAAAATGGGTCGTGGATGGGTATTCCAGCATGACAATGACCCAAAACACACGGCCAAGGCAACAAAGGAGTGGCTCAAGAAGAAGCACATTAAGGTCCTGGAGTGGCCTAGCCAGTCTCCAGACCTTAATCCCATAGAAAATCTGTGGAGGGAGCTGAAGGTTCGAATTGCCAAACGTCAGCCTCGAAACCTTAATGACTTGGAGAAGATCTGCAAAGAGGAGTGGGACAAAATCCTTCCTGAGATGTGTGCAAACCTGGTGGCAAACTACAAGAAACGTCTGTTTCAGTTTTTCTGTATTTTTTTGTTGTTATTCTGTCTCTCACTGTTCAAATAAACCTACCATTAAAATTATAGACTGATCATGTCTTTGTCAGTTGGCAAACGTACAAAATCAGCAGGGGATCAAAACATTTTTTCCCTCACTGTACAGTTGAGTGATTAGCGTGAGGGGCATAGAAAAAAAGAGGGCGAGAGAGGTAGAAACAAAGAGAGAAAGAGAGAAAGATGTGATACACAAGTGACAATAGAGGAGATGAGCAAAGATAATCAGAATTGGAAAGCAAATAAAAAATAAATAGTCTACATCGAAAATACAACAATTAACTGTAGGCAAGACAAAACACACTTAATAAAACACAGAATTCAGACAAGAAAACAGAACAGCTCTGTGTATGACGCTACTCTACAGAGAGGACAGAGAGAGAGAGAGATGAGAGAGAGCGAAGAGTGCGAGAGAGAGAGAGAGAGAGAGAGAGCGCGAGAGAGAGAGAAAGTGAGAGGTGGAGAGAGAGACAAATACACAGAGAGAGATGGAGAGAGAGAGAGACAAATAGACAGAGATGGAGAGAGAGATGGAAAGAGAGCTGGAGAGAGAGAGAGAGAAGAGTGAGACACAGACAAAGAGAGAGAGAGAGCGCAAGAGAGAGAATGCGAGAGCGAGCGAAGAGTGAGACACAGAGAGACAGAGAGAGAGACAGAGAGAGAGAGAGACACAGACAGACAGAGAGAGAGACAGAGAGAGAGAGAGAGATAGAGAGAGAGAGAGAGAGAGAGAGAGAGAGAGAGAGAGAGAGAGAGAGAGAGAGAGAGAGAGAGAGAGAGAGAGAGAGAGAGAGAGAGAGAGAAAGAGAGAGACAGAGAGAGAGAGAAAGAGCGAGCGCGATGTGCCTGGTGGCTTCTCCCCGGGGGTCAGAGTGTTTTGACTCCCTGTCACCACGCTGTCACACGGAGCTAGGTAAACAATAATACAACTGTCTCCTAAATCAGCACAGCACAGAACACACAAACACACAAACACACACCAGGGTTTCTGTTAGCCGATAATAGACGGCTTTTGGCTGTCAAAAAATATAATAAAAAATGATGAATAAAATTGGCACCGGCCAATTGTCCAGGAGACAAAAAATAAATCCCATTGCAAAATAATGCTTTTTAGCCTATTCATTGATGGAAATACATTTGACCGGTCATGCTTATGGGTCTATGGGTTAATTTGCATAATTTTGTGGAATTGGTGCGTGTGTGTATTCGTTATGTATCTTATTTATATCACAACTTACAGATATTGAGCCTTTGAGCGGGAAAATCTGTCAGACAACGCTTTTATAAGCCCAATCAATGTGCAACAATTCTAAATGCAATCGTGTGTTAAAAATCGTTTTGGGGCCACGATTTAAAAGAGCTACTATTTTTATTTCTCAACTGGTAATTGAAGCGCGCTTCCCATTTGCCATTCAAATGCATAGGCAACGGAAGGCAGGCTTCATCAGCGCGTCACACACCATTTTGCAATAAGCTGGAGCCAGTATGCATTTTGAAAACATATAGCTGCTTAATTGTTTGAAACCTGAACATTTTACTACATTGTATGAGGCATGTTTTACCTTGCTTCAAAGTAGCCTGGGCAAAATCCGACCATAATTATTTTATACAGACTTTCATATGCCATTGAAACCAGTAGCCTATTTCTCTCATGTTCTATTGGTTTTCAACTTTCTTTCAGTGTCCCGTAGCTAAATGCACATTCGCACGTAGCCTACTGCCTTGTGTGCATTGCTGCGCTAATAATGTTAAGAAATAATAGTTGATCAACGTTTTCAGCTAAACGTTCTGATCTGTTGTATCAGACTCATTTCTTTTTAAAGTCGTTTTTTTTTATGTAGCCTAGGCCTACTGGTTGTATGAACTTGGGATCTATCGTCCCACAACTGTCCCAGAGTCAGTTTGGGCCATTTCTTTCTCGACACGCTGACCAATAGAATAGGTTAACTTTTATACTATGGGGGGATATTAGATTGGCATAGGCTCATAGGTGACGGGGAAGCTAGGGGAAGCTAAGGTTTCCCTAAGTAAATTGAATTGCCAAAATTATATAGCCTAATTAGCATACTCCTATTTATACAGAAATAAATACAATCATTCAAAATAGTCTACTAGAGCATGATTTGGCCAAAGAGGATCATTAGCTTCCCCTAGCCTTAAAAAAGGAATAAGATGTGGATTGTTTTAAATCGTATTGCCTACAGTCGGAATGAAAGGCAGATGATTGTTGAGTTGCGACTGTCAATGATAAGTAGATAGGCCCAGCCAGGCATATCGCAATATTTCTAAATTAAAACATCGTTTTGAAAGCAAATGGCTATTGCTGTAAAGAGAAGACAATGAAAATACTCTAATTTGTCTTTAAGTTATAAAAATGCTCAACTTAATTGAGCGAACAACAGTAGGCCTATAACTTATCTTACTGGCACCAGCAGAGAGCATCGGCCATATCCCCGGTGAGTGCACACTGCGCATATTCACTCTCTATCATTGTTGGGTCACTGCCACTTGAAAGTTGGTTTTTGGACAATAATTTCCTGTTTAAAAAGGACATCATATTATATTTGTGTCTCCCCTTTTCGTAGACCTATTATATGGACAACATCATTTGTTTTATTGATCTGTTTGTCAGTGTCAGCAGAGCAGGCTACCCTGTAATTTGTCGTATTAAAAAAGATTCTGCTAATGTCTCCAGTGATATAAAGTGTAGAATTGCATGAAATGAGTTTTTAACGTGCAAAGAAAGAAGAAATGTATCTGATACAGCCTATAGCCCAGGTCTCTACGCTATACGACCAGCCATGCATTGAACAATCTTTTTTTGCGAACAGTGATTGAGTTATATTATTAGCCTTAATTATGACTATCCAATCAACTGATCACATTAAGAATAGTAGGCTATCTTACATAAGTCTGCAAATGTGATGATGCATGGAATGGTTTATTATAAAAGGTGCATTTTTATGGTGAAAAAGTGCTTCCCCAAACATGAAACTCACACGCCGCCTATGTGATTTTGCTGTTCGTTACTCGTCTTGTTGGCTGAGAAAAAGTAAATGTGGATAGTTATTCTAACATCTTCAAAGTGTGAGGTAAGACAACACGTAATTGCATCCTCGACTTCCATGTTCTGTTAAGATGAATTACCATAATCTAAATGTGATTTCTGTCATTCTGAGCACCGTGGGTGGATGCCCTAATTAGGTTACGCACCAAATGCATATGGGTCCGATAAATGTATCAAATGTCCGGTATATTAAAATGCTGCCGGTCAAATGTTCAGCACCACATTTTCATAACGGAAACCCTGCCTCACAAACAAACAGACACACACATCAGCCACCAGCTGTCAACAGGGGATGAACACTGAGCACGAGAGTCCAGTCATCAGGAGATTGGAATGACTGGTGATGACCTGGGGTCACAGAAAGGGCACAGGACTAAGGTCAAAAGTCAGGGAGAGTCTTAGACGACTTCCTGGTTCTGTTCAGTTAATGGGCAGCTAACTTTCATAACATACATTGATATGCTTCTCTCTCTTTTCAGAAGAGTAACTAACCACGAAAGTGTCTTTCCACCCATGAGAGAATAACTAGGCTCGACACTCAATATGGAAAATATCTGCTGCATTCCAATAAATCCTAAGAAGGAAAGCAGTCTCAAGAGATCATGAATATGCAAGCCAGCCATATGTAGACATACATCAAAAACCTTGCTGCCTCTAAAGTGAGGAAAGCATTCGACACACCAGTGATAAATATGCTTTTAATTCAACTTCACAGAGCATGTTTTTACCTGAGGTGAGTGTCTCATCTTTGTACACTATGTCACTGTCTATTCGCCCTTCAGACGAATCTCTGCCATTGAGTACAAGGGCTTTCAGAGCCCTTTTTAAAATGGATGCAGAGCAGCTCTGAGCAGGCACTTTGTCAACCTTGGCCAGCGTTTGAAATCACAAAGAGAGCAATAGTAGACCACCACTCTGACTTGGACTGCCATCAATTTCCAGAGAGAAAAGTGCTTTTGTTGGAGCGGTACATCAGTGTGTGTGCGTGTGTGTATAGAAAGTGATTTTATCTGCGCGGTACCTTTACTCTCTGAGGAGTTGAGCGTGCTACTCAAAGCTTTGTCTGTGCTGTAACACTGCTGTCCGGTCACGGCTTGGTAATACGACTCTGATACCTGCTTAGACAAAAAGAAAACCACTCTCCGTTTAATACAAACTCACGGCTTAAGATAAGAGGCCTGTGTAAATTACCCACACTTAAAAATGGAAAGGTTTAGTATGTTACGTTGTTTCAGACCGTTGAGCAACATGGTCGTTACAGTACTTTAACATCCCCAAGTCATTATTTACATGTATTTTTCACCAACACATGAACAGTGGCTGTCCAGATCCATTCACAAGTCTGGGCCCTTGTGGTATTAGCCAGAATGCATTAAGCACCATTTTGTATATAGTTGGTCCCACATATTATCCTTATTGATGTAATAACTTGTAAACGTCCGTCATAAAAAGGAGTCCCCAGTAAAACGCTGTCTGTGGAACTACATCAGTGGAACATGGGGGCCTTCCAAACACACAGGCCTAACCCCCTAATGGAAACATGTCTACTCAGGACTTTCACTGGGCCCAGACACAGCCTCAACTCTACAGAAGGGCTTAGCACAGGATATGTAGGGAAGGAGGGAGAGTGTGTGTGTGTGTTAGTATCAAAGAAGTGGAGCTAATCTACTCCTTCACAGTGCGACCAGAGAACCCAGACAGGCAGGCTGAGAAATAATTAGCAACAATGGTTGTGAGAACTTGCGCTCCCTATTATCACAAAGCCTGCAGACAGACAGTCAACCAACAGACATGTGTAGCCCTTCTCTTTAGCAGCAAGCCACAATGGAGGAGGAAGAAAGGAACCAGCAAGGAGAATGGCTCTAGGTACGTACAATACTGTAGCCTTCCACACACAAACACACGCGCGTGTGCGTAGCTGCGTTTTATCACATGCCCAGCAATTACATGGTTGCCTAGTAGGACAAAAGCAGCAGGAAAATTGATGATTTCAGAGTTCGAGAGAAGAAGAAAAAAAGAGTAAAGCATGAAATGTATAACAAAAAGCGGTTCAAGGTCTGGAAAAGGGTGAAGGCATAAAAGGGGGTGGAGAGACGTCAGTGCTCTATAGCTGTCTTTAGGCTTAATGAAATGGAGGGGCGGAGCGTGGGAGGAAAGGAGGAGAGGATGGGAAGGGAAGACAGGATTTTATACTTCTGAAGGAACCGCTTTCTCAAAATTATTCTTGTAGTAAAAACATTTTATATTCGCCTATAAATCCATAACTCTCTGTCTCAGACTACTTGCAACATTGAGTTTCGGGAATTCTGTTGACAAAAACTTGAAGACTCTTTTCATAGGACTAATAGAACTGGATGTAAAATATCCAATATACCCCAGGGAGTCCTTCAATGGGAAACTAGTCCTCAACATCGAAGAAGGGAAATAATCAGATGATGGAATAATACAGGCTACATGGATTGCCAGTGTAAAGATTGTGATGCAGTCATTGTTACTGGAAATGCCTGCTCACTGCCATCACAATAACTATATAATAACCATAGTACTGTATGGTTTCTCTCATGGTATTCTTTCTCTCCTTGTGATTGAGAAAAAGCCAAGATTGAGATGTACTACAACTACCAGCAATAGGTTTGTTGGATTATTATTTGGCCTTTACATTTACATTTGACATTTTAGTCATTTAGCAGACACTCTTATCCAGAGCGACTTACAGTTAGTGCATTCATCTTAAGATAGCTAGGTGGGACAACCACATATCACAGTAATAGGAAGTACATTTTTCCTGAATAAAGTAGCTATCAGCAAAGTCAGAGCTAGTAAGAGGAAAAAGAGTAAAGTGCAAGTGGTAGTTCACGAAAGGCATTCTTTTATTTATTTTTTACATTAAATAGACTTGTAAATCTGTGATTATGAATTCCTATTTCGCATATTTGCACCTGTGTAGACTTTTTCGAGTACAACTATAAATCAAACACACTTTAACAAAGACATTTCTTTGTCAATACCACACGCAAACGCAATCATGTACAAATGTGTTGTATGTACGCTGTAAGACAGGTTACATTCACCATCAATCCAAATATGTATCTGTATTTCTCTAAACCTGGGTTCATGTATTTATTCAGCCTCTCTGTGGATTTTATAACAGGCAAATACAGAGAAGGTTAGTGCTAGCTCGAATCCTTGGGACGTCCATACAGAGAGAGGGGGTCTGTTGGAGAAATTAGGACCTGGTTGGCTGGACACCTTTCCTGTATGCCTAGCTCTAGCTCCATTACCCATCGTTAAAATGAGATTCACATTCCTTTTGTGTTGAGCGGGGTCGTTTATCATGTTGGAATATGGCCGTGGTGGTTCGAGACCCTGTCATCAGGCCTGCTCAGAGCTGAGCCCATGGGGTCATAAGTGAGTACATAAATGCCCATCATCCTCTCTGCTCCCAGCAGGCTTCGTGCATCCCAAATGGCACCCTATTCCCTATATAGTGCACTACTTTTGACCAGGGACCATTCCTTATATAGTGCGCAACTTCTGATCAGAGCCCCATGGGCCCTGGTCAAAACTAGTGCAATATATAGGGGATAGGGTGCCATTTGGGAGGCAACTTCTGTGTGGGAGACGACTGGCTGGGGGCGACGGACAACCGCTACATCTGACAGTAGAGACACACACACACAGTTAGCCACAGGAGCAGAGGAGAGGGTGAGGTCATTTAGCAAACCTCATCCCATGATACTTGGGAAGAGTATCAATATGATTGGATGTCCTTGTCACGGGTTAGCCCTAACCCTTGTTATCAAGTGTTTTGTGCTTTTCATTCATACTTTTTTAACACTGCATGTTTCCCTAAACTGAGAATCCACCACACTTCGCTTTCAAAATAAACTACATGGGTTTCACAATGAAAATAAAATTAAAACAGAGTCGACAAATAAAAACTGGATAACTAACTGCTGCCTCTCCTATCTCCTCCTCTCTTCTTCTCTGAACGTTTACTGTTGATCCCTCCTGTCTAAATCACTTCCCTGTGGAAAAGCAGGTCTGATACACTCACAGCAGCAAACACACACTGTGGTTCTGTGAAGGGACGCCATCCACCCGCACCCCCTCACACATACACACCTCTCTCACCCGGGTCTCAGGAGGGGTTGGGCAGTGCCCGTGGCTGACACTGATAAGCCCTGAGGGAATGGTGTGTGTTCAGATGTGAGACGGACAGTGCAATGTTTGTCCATGATAAACAGGCTGTGAAGGGAATCCTACGCTACAGAAGTCTTTCTGTTTCTTGTTTTCTCTTCTTTGGGACTGGGGAGATACAAATTCTAGATTAAGTTAAACGCCTGACATTTGTTCAGTGTAGAATGAACTAAAAAAGTTACCAACACTTGTTCAACATCTGAAAGTGACAACAAAGTCTCATTTTGGCATCAATGGACTGTTTACCTACATAAACTGTAAACGACAGCTTTCTAACTTCGGCCTCAGAGCAAAACTCACAGTCTGTCAACAACACTCCCACACAGCCATACAACTCCTGAGCTCTGCTACACTATGAACCTTTCTTTGTTTACAGTTGTACAGCAGTACATCCATCTCCGCTGGGGGACCTATACTTCACTTTAGTCTGACCTATCTGTGGTGTGAGAAGTATTACTATGTTTAGAGTACGACCCACAGTCCTGCTGCCACAATATACATTCCACCCGCTGATGCACTGCTAATTGCTATACACTTTGATTAAGGCCATCTTTTTTAATGAGCGCTAATCAACACTCTCTCAGACACAGTCAAAGAGACATACACATACACTCTGCACACACGGCGAGAGAGAGCAGTTAGAACAATATTACTGATGTGTTCATGTTCAGCGCAGTGGCGAAAATTGTAGGGTGTTCATTAAACGAATGGATATTTTTTATTTAACCTTTATTTAACTAGGCAAGTCAGTTAAGAACAAATTCTTATTTACAATGACGGCCTACACCGGCCAAACCCGGACGACGCTGGGCCAATTGTGCGCCGCCCTATGGGACTCCCAATCACGGCCGGTTGTGATACAGCCTGGAATCGAACCAGGGTTTGTAGTGAAGCCTCTAGCACTGAGATGCAGTGCCTTAGACCGCTGCGCCAGTCGGGAGCCCAGTATGATGAGGTGGAGATGTGGAGAGGGATGGGGGGAAAAAAAGACTACAAATTCTGGGGGATGGAGAAACAAGTTATATTGTGGCGTGTAATTTCCCCACTACTATGACAGAGTGCAGTTACTTCAATTACGCTGTATGGCTTTAACTACAGGAAATAAGTCTCTGATGTCTGCTCACAATCACAATGAATGGTCCTTCTCCAGGGCGCTGTGTGCTACGGTGCAGTGAGATGGATGCTGGTTCATTAAACAGCAGTTTTTCTCTATGCTGCAGATGAAAATTGTGTTGGGAGTCAGGAGTAAGACGTTAGTCTACACATGGCTTTATAATAAGTAACCGATTGAGCACTGCAGCAAAAGGCTACATCCTTCCTCACTCCCTTCCTTGGGGTCATCACTGATCCGGTATTGGCGAAAGCAACGCAGTGGAATTCTACATATCAAATACTATCAAAGTATATAGTGTGCCTGCTGTGCCATATCAATTCGACGAAGTTACAGCCATGAAAGTGTGCGGATCTTGCCAAATCAGAACAGTTCTGTATGGGTCAAAATGAAAAGAGCTGACTCCTGAAGTTCCATTACGCAGACAGAGAGAGAGAGAGAGAGACGCACACACCCACACCCCCCCATCTGGATGGAGATTAGGGAGGGGTATTATGGTCTGGGCTGCTCTTATACGGCTGGTCCATAAACTTCTCTCTTCGTCTAGTTCCCTAGCCAGAGAGAAAGACTGGAGCAGGAAGAGAGGAGAGGATGAGGGAAAGGAAGGGGGGGCAGTGGGGATAGAGAGAAGAGCTGGAGAGAGAGACCACCTCAATAGAACCACAGCTATGTTCGATCACAGCACAACACTCTGAGGCATCATTTTACCCAACATTTAGTTTTCTATTAAAACATTTCAACATGTACATGCCAAGCGCCATCAACACCACATACATTCTCAGTCATGTTCCAAAACAGAGCTTCCAGGAAAATAAAGCTCCAAATTATAGAAGAAGGAGGACACATTATGTGAGTAAGAGTGAATAAGTGAATAGTGGAGGCAATTGCACAAGGTCCAGAGAGAACACATTGCAAAACACTATTGAAGCTTTCATTAAACCTTTTCAATGGTTATTTTATCAGGTTTTGACTCTTCAGACAGAGGTCATTCTGCCAGGACCTCACTAACGACCCTTCATGACCTCATATTGACCTCATAATGACCCTTTCCTGTGTCAGATCGTCTGGGTCACTGTAACCAGACCACAGAGGTGCAGTGAGTTGACTGATTCAACACTGTTCTAACAAACCACTGTTCACATAGCATTACTTTAAGATATCTTTATTTTTTTTACATTTCCGACCTGGTTAAATACCATTCAATCAATACTTCTGACACAGGATTTACAAATAAAACACACACACAGGTATTAAATATAAAACAATCCTAGAGGACGGAATGCTTAATAAGCCACACTAGCAAATATCCCAGCAGTTAATCACATTTTTCCCCTGTGGGTAGAGGGAGGAGGAGGAGTAGGGGTATGGGGAACCTAAATAATAATAATAATAATAATAATAATAGAGAGAGAGCGAGAGAGAGAGAGAGAGACAGCCAGACAGACAGACAGACAGACAGACAGACAGACAGACAGACAGAGAGAGAGAGAGAGAGAGAGAATTCTGCATGCAGAATTCTGCAAAAATATCCTCTGTGTACAACGAAAAACACAAAATAATGCATGCAGAGCAGAATTAGGCCGATACCCGCTAATTATCAAAATCCAGAAAAGAGCCGTTAAACTCTATAACAACTTAAAAGGAAGCGATTCCCAAACCTTCCATAACAAAGCCTGGGACTCTGTTCACAAACACAAACAGACCCCACAGAGCCCCAGGACAACAACACAATTAGACCCAACCAAATCATGAGAAAACAAAAAGAGAATTACTTGACACATTGGAAAGAATTAACAAAAAAACGGAGCAAACTAGAATGCTATTAGGCCCTAAACAGAGAGTACACAGTGGCAGAATACCTGACCACCGTGACTGACCGAAACTTAAGGAAAGATATGACTATGTACAGACTCAGTGAGCATAGCCTTGCTATTGAGAAAGGCCGCCGTAGGCAGACCTGGCTCTCAAGAGAAGACAGGCTATGTGCACACTGCCCACAACATGAGGTGGAAACAGAGCTACACTTCCTAACCTCCTGCCAAATGTATGACCATATTAGAGACACATATTTCCCTCATATTACACAGATCCACAAAGAATTTGAAAACAAACCCATTTTTGATAAACTCCCATATCTACTGGGTGAAATACCACAGTGTGCCATCACAGCAGCAATATTTGTGACCTGTTGCCACAAGAAAAGGGCAACCAGTGAAGAACAAACACCATTGTAAATACAACCCATATTTATGTTGATTTATTTTCCCATTTGTACTTTAACTATTTGCACATTGTTACAACACTGTATATATACATAATATGACATTAGAAATGTCTTTATTCTTTTGGAACTTCTGAGTGTAATGTTTAATGTTAATATGTATTGTTAATTTCACTTTTGTTTACTATCTACTTCACTTGCGTTGGAAATGTTAACATACGTTTCCCATGCCAATAAAGCCCTTAAATTGACATTGAATTGAGAGAGAGAGAGAGAGAGAGAGAGAGAGAGAGAGAGAGAGAGAGAGACAGAGAGAGAGAGAGAGACAGAGAGAGAGAGACAGAGCGAGAGAGACAGAGAGAGAGAGAGAGAGACAGAGCAAGAGAGAGAGACAGAGCGAGAGAGAACGAGAGCGAGAGCGAGAGAGAGAGAGAGAGAGAGAGAGAGAGAAAGAAGAGAGCGTTTGACTCCGGTGACACACAGCCATTAGGTATTCACTAAAACAGATGTCAACCGGCTCGAATGCTTCTCCACAGCCAATGGCCAGAATCCCAAATGAATTTGCCAAGGAACGCTGTTTGATCCCGTGCCAAGAAAGAGCAATCCCGACGGAGAGGGGAAAGGAGGATGGAAGGAGGGGAACGAGGGCGGGGAGGAAGAGAGAGCGTGGTTTACCCCACTTCAAGGTGCATAGTCTTCTCTCCCCCCTCCTTCCACCTTCCCCAGGTCTTCTCTCCCTCTCTCCCCCCTCCTCCCACCTTCCCCAGGTCTTCTCTCCCTCTCTCCCCCCTCCTTCCACCTTCCCCAGGTCTTCTCTCCCTCTCTCCCCCCTCCTTCCACCTTCCCCAGGTCTTGAAGATGCCATCTTTAGGGGGCAGAGGAAAACAGAATCCCATTAGCTTGATAGCCAAGTGAATTTGTTAAAGGAGACTGGAATAGGCACT
>NW_028162159.1:2500-25861 GCF_964263955.1 Coregonus lavaretus | reverse complement strand
AGCGAGAGAGCGAGAGAGCGAGAGAGAGAGAGAGAGAGAGAGAGAGAGAGAGAGAGAGAGAGAGAGACAGAGAGAGAGAGAGAGAGAGAGAGAAACAGAAGAACCTGCATTGCCTTCTCTGAGCGCTGATGAACGCAGCAGATGTCCTGGAACACTTAGATGGTTCTGGAACACTCCGTTTTCTAGAACATTTAAAATGCTCTGGAACACTCATATAGATCCTGAACTCCCAGAATATTATATAACACTCAGAAGGTTCTAGAATGCACATAAGGTTTTGAAATACTGAAGGTTTAGGAACATTCAGAAGGTTGTCTAACACTCAGAAGGTGCTGGAACACCCAGAAGGTTTCATGGATACTCAGAAAGTTCTGGAATGGTCAGAAGAACACTCCTGCCCCTACCTGTTCTTTGTTTAGCTGGGCAACCTCACGCTGCTGGGTTGCCAGGATGACCTGGTTGTGAGCACTCTCCCTGGCGACGGAGAACAGCCTCCTCTTTAGCCTCCTCATCTCCTCCTGAAGACCCTGCCTCTCCAGACGCACACTGGACAGCCTCCTCTGCTCCTCACTCCTCTCAGCCCTCAAAGACTGCCACTCCTTAACCCGTGCCTCCCTCCTCCCATCTGCCTCAATATTCAGCACCTGCCTTAACTGTGCCGCCTGCCCTCCTTCGCTCCCTTCCTCTGTCCCCGTTTTCTCCTCCCTTAGTGCCTTTAGCTCTCCCATCAGGTCATCCCGTCTCTTCTCCAGCCTCCCCACCTCCTCGATGCACCCCTCCAGCACAGTCCCCAACACTTCCAACTCCCGCACGGAGCCCCTCAACTCCACCCGTCCCACCCCTGTCTCTAGTTGTTGGCCCCACATAATGTGAGCCTCTGTGTCCCCCAGAGACACACCGCAGACGTGTCCTTCTGTGTCCTCTTCACACACCCTGGACATGTGTCCTCTTGTGTGTGTCTCTCCACAGTCTCCTAACTCATCTGAGTGTCTTTCTGTGGAGATAGCTTGGTAGCTTGGGGGCTCAAATTGGCCGAAGGTACTGCCCAAATATGGCTTCAGATCCACACATCCCCCAGACTCCAGTCCTCCAGTCTTGGTATTCCCCACAGACTCCATGTGTCGTTGCATTGCTACTCCTCTCTCCGTGTGTCTGTCTTGTGTTACCTTATTCATGTTGGGGTTGGGTTGGCCATATCCTTTGGGTAAGCTGGGGTAAGTCCACTCTAAAGGGTCAAAGGTAATCCCTGCCTCCTCCATACAGTTCTCTAACATGGCCAGCATCGCCATTAGCTCTGTCTGATACTCAGCCATAGTGCCACTCAGCTGAGTGCCTGCGGAGGTAAGAGGAGGCAACTGAGGCTCGACAGCGGCTCCTGTGGCTCCACTCTGATCCAAAATGGATTCCACCTCCTTCAGGTGACTTTGGCACTGGTTCTCCATGTGTGTGTCTGTGTAGGTCAGGATGGTGGCACGTGTGGGACTATCATTCCCACCACAGCTCCCCATCATGGCATCCATCTTCTGTATGTCCGACTGGTTCTGGTCCTGAGCTGGTCCACTCAGGTGTGTGTCTGTGTACCTGGTGGACAGCTGAGAGTCGAAGGACACGCCTGTCATGTCCTCACAACTCTTCAACAGGTCATCCATCTCCCTCAGGTGTGGCTGGATCTGTCCTAACCCACTAAGGTGTGGTTGAATCTGTCTTAACCCACTAAGGTGTGGTTGAATCTGTCCTAACCCACTAAGGTGTGGTTGGATCTGTCCTAACCCACTTAGGTGTGGCTGGATCTGTCCTAACCCACTAAGGTGTGTGTTGGTGTCGGTCGCCAATAGGTGAGGCCCAAAGGAGTCTCTGGTTTCACCTACACTCCTAAACATGGGGTCCTTGAACTGGGTTTTTGTCTCATCCAGGTGTGTGTCCCTGTAGGTATCCCACAGGGAGGACTGACTGTGAGCCGAGCCAGTCAGGAGTGTTTTCGTACTGGTAACTCCCAGGAGAGGCTGGAAGGAAGCGCCGGTCTCCTCTTCAACACCCTCATCCCCATACTGGTCTTCCTCATCGATGAACAGCGGATCGAAGCAGATTTCCGGGTCCATCGGCAGCTTAGACTCTTGGTCCTCCATGCCCTGTGATGAAGTGGAGGAAGATGAAGAGTTAACAGATGTCGAGGAAGTTGTGAGTAATATTGTAAACTTTCTAGCTGCGACGAAATAGGCAACCTTTTGTTTGGTGGACAGGCATGCCAACCACAGTGCCTATAGGGTCGACACATTCAACAGGCATGCCAACCACAGAGCCTATAGGGTCGACACACTCAACAGGCATGCCAACCACAGTGCCTATAGGGTCGACACATTCAACAGGCATGCCAACCACAGAGCCTATAGGGTCGACACACTCAACAGGCATGCCAACCACAGAGCCTATAGGGTCGACACACTCAACAGGCATGCCAACCACAGAGCCTATAGGGTCGACACACTCAACAGACATGCCAACCACAGAGCCCATAGGGTCGACACACTCAACAGGCATGCCAACCACAGAGCCTATAGGGTCGACACACTCAACAGGCATGCCAACCACAGAGCCTATAGGGTCGACACACTCAACAGGCATGCCAACCACAGAGCCTATAGGGTCGACACATTCAACAGGCATGCCAACCACAGAGCCTATAGGGTCGACACACTCAACAGGCATGCCAACCACAGAGCCTATAGGGTCGACACACTCAACAGACATGCCAACCACAGAGCCTATAGGGTCGACACACTCAACAGGCATGCCAACCACAGAGCCTACAGGGTCGACCCACTCAACAGGCATGCCAACCACAGAGCCTATAGGGTCGACACACTCAACAGGCATGCCAACCACAGAGCCTATAGGGTCGACACACTCAACAGGCATGCCAACCACAGAGCCTATAGGGTCGACACACTCAACAGGCATGCCAACCACAGAGCCTATAGGGTCGACACACTCAACAGGCATGCCAACCACAGAGCCTATAGGTTCGACACACTCAACAGGCATGCCAACCACAGAGCCTACAGGGTCGACACACTCAACAGGCATGCCAACCACAGAGCCTATAGGGTCGACACACTCAACAGACTTGGTGGCTTGGAACAAGATGTTTTAGTCAACTGTCTAAGGTCAGGAACCGAGGAAGGGGCCGGGCGGGGTAGGGGTTATGGGAGGTGTGGTGCATCACAGCAATAAGCCTAAAGAACGTCAGTCACCATGGGACAGCTGCCCCTAGCCTAGCACCAACTGACAGCTGGGATCAGAAACACACACACACACACACATACTTGACGCACGCACAAACTATGTGCGTTTACTCCCATTCTTACGGGTTGGACACACATTGACTCGTATCCTAATACACAGGCATTCACACAAACACCGTGACACCCGCTGGCTCTAACGCTTTAGCAACTGGCATTACACAGAGTACATTACAGAGTACGTCAACATAACATGTCGTGTGCCAGTTAATGGACAAGCTGTTCGTACTGCCTCAAGGAGAGTAGCTGGTGTTTAGCTGTTATGATTCCGCTTGTTACTCTAACCTTAGCCTATTCCGTAAGACTCAGTTGTTGCTTTAATGACTAACTTTTGCTTGAGTCCCGTCGTAACGTTTTTAGTGTTTTCTTGTGAACCCACCAAGTAAACAAAACCAACTTTTCTAGTCAGGACCAGTCTTCAGAGACAACCCAAAAAAAAAAAAGAATGAGCTGCTAACCCAAAATATACACTGCTGCATACCCCTGTGTCATACTGCGTCAGTTTTTTGTGACATGACGTGTACCATGTGAATGGACCAGCTATTCATATGGACTCTGGAAAACGACCTGGCTGTAAGGACACATTCTGTCAGTTTATGTGGATACGTGAGGACCCCTGTTTTCAGTGCCAGTCTCTCTGCATTGTCGCCGGTGCCCTGGGATTGACGGTTACCGGCATGGCAGGGGCACCAGCTGTCTCTCTTACTACACGGCGGGGTACGCTTGGAGACGACACGTTCCTACAGAGCCTCCGTTATGAGCCTCCCGCTTCCGGCAGGGTACGCTTGGAGACGACACGTTCCTACAGAGCCTCCGTTATGAGCCTCCCGCTTCCGGCAGGGTACACTTGGAGACGACACATTCCTACAGAGCCTCCCGCTTATGTCTGCCCATGTACAAACTGTCCTGGAGTTTCTATCCACAAACTGTCCTAGAGTTTCTATCCACAAACTGTCCTAGTTTATATCCACAAACTGTCCTAGTTTCTATCCACAAACTGTCCTGGTTTCTATCCACAAACTGTCCTGGAGTTTCTATCCACAAACTGTCCTAGTTTATATCCACAAACTGTCCTAGAGTTTCTATCCACAAACTGTCCTAGAGTTGACTATTCAGATTCAGAGTGGTACAAACCTGCATTGACCAAACAACTACTTTATCAGGACATAAATAACTGTGTCTCTGCTTTACAGAGAAACACTCTGAAAACGGATCCAGAAACATACTTTAAGTCGCTGTTTGACCACGATCCCAAAAACGCACAGACCTGTTGAAGTTCATGTTATTAGATATATATATATATACTTGATAAAACTCACCAGATCCCTTTCTCCTCTCCTACTGGATGAAACTGAGACAGCGGGTCTGGAGAAGAGAGAGTGAGGGAGAGGATAAGACAGAAAGGAAGGATGAGAGAGAGAGAGAGAGAGAGAGAGAGAGAGAGACAGAGAGAGACAGAGAGAGAGAGAGAGAGAGAGAGAGAGAGAGAGAGAGAGAGAGAGAGAGAGAGAGAGAGAGAGAGAGAGAGAGAGAGAGAGAGAGGATTGACTCTGCCTCCTCTCCAACAGTCGGTGTGCTGCTATGCGTTGCCCTGGCGACTCTGATTCCGTTTACGTTTATTAATAAACACTTGTCTGTGCGGAGAAAGAGGAGACAGTGTGGACTGGGTCTGTCATAGATATAAGTTGTGTCCCAAATGGCACCCTATTCCCTATGAAGTGCATTACATTTGACCAGGGCCCATAGGGGACTACAGCTTAACAATGTATTTTTTTCCCTTCATTTAATTGGCGCCATGTTGGAACCAATGTTCCATGACAGTTACATTCCATGAGAATGCAAATTAGAACGCTTGACAGTTGTTTGACAAAGTTCTCATGGGGAGGGGCCATAGTGACAATATCCAATAGGAGAAGAGAGAAGGCAGGGATGACTTAATAGGAGGAAGTGTGTTTGGTGAGAGAGTGTGTGTGTGTGTGTGTAGTGAAAGGGCCGTGGATTCCTCCAATGCCTGTTCATTATCGAGCCATCTTTAAATAGCCCTGTGCACTTTGCCTGCCTCACACGGGACATCAGAGAACAGGGTTGGTTTTCCCCCCCAAAACCTCTGGGGATAAACACGATGAAACACAGGTGTTCCTTCCTGCTGTATGTCTGTCTTCAGAGAGAGAATCTGTCACGTGTTCTTTGTTATAAAGTAATGGAATTCATATCTAAGTTGATCATTCATTGACTGATCTTAACATAATATATGCCATTTAGCAAAACGCTTTTCTCCAAAGTGACTGACGTTCATGCATGCATACAACTTACGCATGGGTGAGCCCAGGAATGCGAACCCTCTAGCCTGGCGTTGCAAGCACCCACGCTCTACCAACTGAGCTACAAAATACTACATGTTTACGAGTCAAATACTTTGCTACATTACAGCCCCCACAAGGTGGTGATAAGCGCTCAATAAAAAGTCCTCCTGGTTTGTCTGTAACTCAGTGGGCGGGGTGGAAAACATTTTAGAGACATTACATCACTTAGGCACAAAGTCACCAGTCTGTCATAGTCATGGTGTCTCTGTGACCGGACTCTGTGTCCGTCTGTATCTTTCTCTAAACAGTGGTTCAGATGAATCACGCCTATTCATCAAACATGTATAAACATACAGTGCCTTGCAAAAGTATTCATCCCCCTTGGTGTTTATCCTATTTTTGTTACATTATGTTACGAACCCCGTGGCTCTAAACGTCTAGGGTGGATGGACATGAGACCCGTAACATAAATTATGCAAATTAGGAGTGTGGCATGGAGCAGTGAGAACAAATGTGACACAACAACCATGAACTACCGTCAAACACAAATGGTTTATTTCAGAACACACGGTAAGGGTTTGGGAAAAAGGGCTGAGCAGGACCCAAGAAATGAAACAATAGTGTAAAACCCCCTAAACTGATCTAGCCTGCCTGAAGAACCGCTAGGCTACTGCTAGTCATACAAAAGTACAGTGGGTGGTCCGCTCAGGTCTAACTAGTGTTTTTAGACAGATTTCTTCCTACGGGTAATGTACGCCCAAGGGCAACTAGCTTAAACTCCCCTTTTCCCAGAAACACACAAAGCTACCAAACAGGGTAATCAGCAATTAAGTAGTACACAATACACAGGACACAACAGTATCCGCACTCACATAACAAAACAGTAGTCTAACAGAATTACCAATCATAATAAACAGCAACTTAGTGAGTAACCAAAAACAGGACACCACCGTGTCCATACTCACATACGGAAATATTCTCTCTCTCTCTCTCTCAACAAACACAAGACTGTTTTTTTATACAATGGGATGTGTGATTGAACAAACGAGTAACAGGTGGTGCCATGCACAGGAATGTTCACTGATTGGTCCAATCAGCAGACACCTCAACGACCACCAATCAGGAACATACAGGACACCTGTGATTAGGGCAGAAGGAGAGAAACACACAAAAACACAGGATACCTGTATCCGTAACACTCCCACCCTTAAAAGAGCAAACCACAATGGTTTGCGACACACGTACTATCACAACACCCAAATTCACAAATCATCCTATCGGGTTAACAAAAAAAAACCTAGATCATTACACACGAGACAAAGCATCTGCCAACACATTATCCAACCCCTTTTTGTGGCGGATCTCCAAATTATAATTTTGCACGACAAGTGCCCAACGCATAAGGCGTTGGTTCTGGTTGTACATCCGGTGGAGAAAAACTAAGGGGTTATGGTCAGTATAAACTATCACTGGTAATGCACTGGAACCAACATAAACTTCAAAGTACTGCAGAGCTAACAACAAAGCTAGAGCTTTTTGTTCAATGGTGGAATAGTTTGTCTGACATTTGTTAAATTTCCGTGAAAAATAACAGACAGGATGGTCCACTCCACTCTGGTCTTGCTGCAGTAGAACAGCCCCAGCACCTCTGGCACTTGCATCTACCTCCAGTTTAAACGGTCGTTCAAAATCTGGCGCAGCAAGAACAGGAGTACTACACAAGAGTGCTTTAGCAGTGTTGAAAGCAGTACAACAATCTTCAGACCATACAAATTTTCTCGCCGGACTGAGCAAATCCGTTAATGGAGCAACTACCGCAGAGAAATTTTTACAGAAACTACGGTAGTAGCCAACCATCCCTAAAAAACGGCGTAGCTCTCTTCTGGTGGTAGGTGCGGGAAATGCGTTTATAGCTGAGACCTTAGCATCTACAGGGCGCACCTGACCATGGCCGACCTGTTTACCAAGATAAGTAACAGTGGCCTTCCCAAACTCGCACTTTGCTAAGTTCAGGGTTAGAGACGCGGTTGCTAGACGTTCACACATTACCCTTAGAGTGTTAACATGATCAGACCACTCAGTTGAATAAATTACCAGATCATCAAGGTAAGCACTACAATTAGGAACTCCAGCCAATACTGTGTTAACCAGGCGTTGGAAAGTGGCTGGTGCGTTCCGCATCCCAAATGCCATGACAGCATATTGTAGGAAGTGATCTGGGGTCACAAAGGCAGAGATGTCGGAGGCACGTGGGGTTAACGGCACCTGCCAGTAACCTTTTAGAAGATCTAGTTTGGTTACATAAGTAGCAGCACCAACAGTATCAATACAGTCATCCAGTCTGGGTAACGGGAACGAGTCGGGCACTGTGACAGCATTGACCTTCCGATAGTCCGTACATAATCTGGAGGTCCCATCAGGTTTAGGAACCAGAATGCACGGAGAACTCCAAGGACTTGAACTTGGCATAGCCAGGTTATTCTCCAGCAAATAACCGACCTCACCCCTCATTATCTTTCTCTTAGAGATGTTGACACGATAAGGATGTTGCTTGATAGGTGCAGCGTTTCCAACATTAATGTCATGTTCTAACACATTTGTACATGTAGGAACATCATTAAAAAGACACGGAAAGCTGTGTAATAGTCTCACAATATCATCTGACTGTCTGTCCGTTAAATGAATCAGGCTTGACGGGAGAGACAGCAGCATCTCTGAATTGGGCAATCTAGCACACTGCTGCTGAGTATTGCGCAACTCCAAACCATCTCCGTCCACATCATTAACATGACCTCCCACTACAGCCGTAGCAGCAATAGAGACAGCCGACTCGGCCAGTTTCTCTGGACTGTCTACCTGAGTGACGGGTCTGGTGTGGTATGTCTTCAACATGTTAACGTGGCCCACACGAGATTGGCGTTTTCTATCAGGAGTCTGTATCACGTAGTCAGTTTCAGTTAGTTTCTTTTCAATGACATAAGGACCAGAGAAACGTGCTGACAATGACGCTCCTGGCACAGGCAACAATACAAGAACTCGGTCACCTGGCTGCAGTGAACGAGAAACAGCCTGTGTGTCATAGTGTCGTTTCATCCGTTTCTGTGAGGAAGACAGCGCTTCCTTTGCTAGAGCACAGGCAGCATGTAGGCGCTCACGAAAGCGACTAACGTAGTCCAACACATTTTCTTTCACACACAACTCTTGTGACAAAAACTGATCCTTAAGGACTTTCATAGGTCCTCTCATGGTGTGTCCAAACACCAGTTCAGCTGGGCTGAACCCCAGGGATTCCTGTACTGTCTCACGGACAGCAAACAACACTAGAGGAACTCCCTCATCCCAATCTTTCTCAGATTCCAAGCAATATTTACGGAGCATAGACTTCAGGGTCTGATGCCAAAGTTCAAGCGCACCCTGAGACTCTGGGTGATATGCGCTTGACACACGGTGTGTAACTGACAAGGATTTTAACACTTGTTTGAAAAGTTTAGAAAGGAAATTCGTACCCTGATCAGTTTGTATCACCTTAGGTAACCCAAAAGTTGAGAAGAATTTGATCAACGCTTTACTCACCACCGGAGCAGTAATCCTTCGTAGAGGAATGGCCTCTGGGTACCTGGTGGCCACACACATAATTGTTAACATAAACTGGTTACCAGATTTAGTTTTTGGTAATGGTCCAACACAATCAACCATCACATGTTCGAATGGTTCACCTATGGCCGGTATGGGACAAAGAGGCGCGGGGGAAATAACCTGGTTCGGTTTCCCAACTACTTGACAGGTGTGGCAAGTCCGACAGAACTGAGCCACATCTTGTTTTAAGCCAGGCCAAAAGAAATGTCGCAAAACACGATCATAAGTCTTGGTGACTCCCAGATGTCCGGACCACTGGTGATCATGAGCGAGGGATAAAACATTTTGTCGAAAGGCTGTAGGAATCACTATTTGGTAAACAGCATTCCAATCTTCGCCAGCGTCAACATGGGATGTCCATTTACGCATGAGGAGATTACCATCAATGAAGTATGCCATGTTTTTCTTCTTTAGCTCCTCCTCTGAGACAACACTAGAAAAACATTTAGCCAGGCTAATGTCAACCTGTTGGTTAGCGATCAGCTGCTCACGAGTAACTGGTAACTGTATGGCCTCAGCAACAAGTTCCACATCCTTCTTCCTTTCTCTGGGCTGTTGGTCAGACTGCACCAGCTTACCAGAGGTAGCACCCGAACTATCCTCTGGGTCACACTCTCTGAATAGAATCGTGTTCGACAAATCTATCACTTCACCCACTTGTCGTGCTTGAGCACGTGTGACAGCACAAGCGGGGAACACATCTGGATAACCCTGTGCCAGCTCCTCGGAGAGAGCCTGGTCACTTTTATCCAATACCTCCAATATGGGTATCACCTTTCCTCCGGCAATATCGTTGCCCATTATAAATGTCACACCTTTTACTGGCAACATAGGACGTACGCCCACTCTGAACAATCCACTGACTAACTCAGAGTGTACGTTCACAAAGTGCAATGGCACTGGGACAAATCCCATTTCAATTCCTTGTACTAACACATTGGAACCACAATATGTATTATTAGACAAGGGCAACACATCAGATAGTATGAACGACTGCGCCGCACCAGTATCTCTGAGGATTCTAACTGGACGCTGAGACGCTTCGTCATCTGATATAGAAACAAACCCCTCAAAAATGAACGGTTCATAACTGTGATCTGGGACAGGGACTTTCAAACCACATTCACTATGAGGCTTCTGTCTTGATTCCGGCCTTACAACCGTACGAATCAGCCCAACACCCGTTGGCGGCCTGGCGTGCTGAGGCATCCCCGGTTTGCGTTTTAGCAGAAAGCAATCATTAACCATATGTCCCACCTTATGACAATAGAAACAGTGACGCACATCTTTTGGGCGTGCTGGATGTACTGCTGGTCGACTAGGATTAAAAGTTAGCAACTCCGCAGCCCTGCTCTCCGTACGAGCCGAAAACACGCTCTTATGCGTCAACACAAACTCGTCTGCCAATACAGACGCTTCCGACAGTGAGGATACTTTCTGTTCGTTCAGATAAACTACAATGCGTTCCGGTAAACCATTTTTAAACTCTTCTAACAAGATTAACTCCCGTAGAGAGTTAAAATCAGTTACCTTACTAGCACTGTGCCATTTGTCAAACAGATTTCCTTTGTCTCTAGCAAACTCCACATAAGTCTGAGTAGGAGACTTTTTATGAGACCTAAATCTCTGTCGATATGCCTCAGGAACAAGCTCATAGGCACGAAGAATAGTAGCTTTGACCACTTCATAATTCAAACTGTCTTCAAGAGGTAGCGCTGCCAGAACCTCTTGGGCTTTACCTGTTAGTTTACACTGAAGTAATAGGCACCATACCTCTTCGGGCCATTTCAATGCTACCACTATACGTTCAAACACACTGAAATAGGAATCAACCTCTGACTCCCTGAACACAGGCACCAAGGTGATCTGCCTACTAATATCAAACGTAGCAGATGACACAGCTGGTGAGGATGGCTCACTAGCAGGCATAGTATTAGCAGAGACTAACCTCGCTGTTTCTGCCTCTAGTTCCATTTTACGCACCTCCAGTTCCATCTTACGCATCTCCAGTTCCATCTTACGCGTCTCCTGTTCTGCCTCTAGCTTACGCGTCTCCTGTTCTGCCTCTAGCTTACGCGTCTCCTGTTCTGCCTCTAGCTCCATTTTATGCATCTCCAGCTTGTCTTGCCTGATTTGTGCCCGCTCTTCCGCCTCCATTTGGAGCCGTGTCGAGCGGACATCCATCCTGGCATAACTGTCAGTCAGTGGGGAGAGTGGGTCATAACGGGGCAATGTGGCTGGAGCCTTAGTCTCGTCCTCAGACACTGATGGGCTTACAGGAACAGCAACCACATCCCCTACAGGAGCAGCAGACTCAGGCGGCGGTAACTCAAGCACTCGCTCGTTTAACAATATCGCTAGCACTACTTCCCTAACTTCTGCTTTCACTAAACCCCTCGGTATGGGTACAGAAAAGTGGTCAGCCAAAGCCTGTAGATCCACTCTACGGCAATTATCAAAAACCTCCCACGTAGGGTTTTCCAAAAATGCCTCCAACTCAAAAGTAGCCATCCTACTAGCAACACGAGCCGTCGACTACTGAACACACAAAAAAAACAGGTAGTACAGCTGCCAAGCTCAACACTGAACCAGACACTTACTAATTTGCATGAGTAGCATGGGATATATCCCGGATGAACCCCCACTTTATGTTACGAACCCCGTGGCTCTAAACGTCTAGGGTGGATGGACATGAGACCCGTAACATACATTATGCAAATTAGGAGTGTGGCATGGAGCAGTGAGAACAAATGTGACACAACAACCATGAACTACCGTCAAACACAAATGGTTTATTTCAGAACACACGGTAAGGGTTTGGGAAAAAGGGCTGAGCAGGACCCAAGAAATGAAACAATAGTGTAAAACCCCCTAAACTGATCTAGCCTGCCTGAAGAACCGCTAGGCTACTGCTAGTCATACAAAAGTACAGTGGGTGGTCCGCTCAGGTCTAACTAGTGTTTTTAGACAGATTTCTTCCTACGGGTAATGTACGCCCAAGGGCAACTAGCTTAAACTCCCCTTTTCCCAGAAACACACAAAGCTACCAAACAGGGTAATCAGCAATTAAGTAGTACACAATACACAGGACACAACAGTATCCGCACTCACATAACAAAACAGTAGTCTAACAGAATTACCAATCATAATAAACAGCAACTTAGTGAGTAACCAAAAACAGGACACCACCGTGTCCATACTCACATACGGAAATATTCTCTCTCTCTCTCAACAAACACAAGACTGTGTCACGCCCTGGCTCGGGGGACTCTCGTATGTTGAGCCAGGGTGTTAGTTTCTATGTTTTGTTGTGGGTTCTAGGTTATTGTATTTCTTTGTTTGAGTGACTCCCAATCAGAGGTAACGAGTGTCAGCTGTTGGCTCGTTGTCTCTGATTGGGAGCCATATTTAACTATCTGTCTTTCACGTTGTGTTTGTGGTTTCTTGTTCATTTCGGTTTGTGTGAAACTGTAGACGTCACGTTATCGTTTATTATTTTGATCATGTGATCAGTAAATAAAATATATGTTCACCTTCAACGCTGCGCCTTGGTCCTCTATGTGTGACGATCGTGACAGAAGAAACCACCAAGATGGGACCAAGCAGCGTGTTCAGGAGCCATCGCCAGGGAGATCCCTCACAGATCTCCTTCGCCTCCTGGACTGGGTCAAGCCGAGGGAGGAAGACAAGGGCTTGACATTATGGCAGAAGGGCGAGAAGCTGGCGAGGGATATGGAGACGTGGTCCACGGGTAGGAGAGACGCCCCGAAATTTTTTAGGGGGGGGCTCACGACGGCGGACCAGCAGGAGGCCGCGATAGAGCGGTC
Organism: Coregonus lavaretus; assembly: GCF_964263955.1. Taxonomy (NCBI): domain Eukaryota; kingdom Metazoa; phylum Chordata; class Actinopteri; order Salmoniformes; family Salmonidae; genus Coregonus; species Coregonus lavaretus. The sequence goes on along the minus strand of NW_028162159.1, from coordinate 12,796 downwards.
CAGTGGGTTGCCGGAGAAGGCCGCCGGGTTACGGGGGCCACTGGTAGAAGAGGGGATGGAAGGTGTGGAGGCACGGCGAGAGGTACTGGCGTGTGTTGCCAGTCCGGTCCGGCCCGTTCCAGATCCCGGTGTAGAGCCAGTGGTGTGTGTCCCCAGTACGGTCCGGTCTATTCCTGCTCCCCGCACCGAACCTGCGGTGCGCGTCGCCAGCCCAGTCCGGCCCATTCCTGCTCCCCGCATCAAGTCTGTGGTGCGTCTCGTCAGCCCGGCTCTGCCCGTTCCTGCTCCCCGCACCAGGTCTGTGGTGCGCGTCGCCAGCCCAGTCCGGCCCATTCCTGCTCCCCGCATCAAGCCTGTGGTGCGTCTCGTCAGCCCGGCTCTGCCCGTTCCTGCTCTCCGCACCAGGTCTGTGGTGCGCGTCGCCAGCCCAGTCCGGCCCATTCCTGCTCCCCGCATCAAGCCTGTGGTGCGTCTCGTCAGCCCGGCTCTGCCCGTTCCTGCTCTCCGCACCAGGTCTGTGGTGCGCGTCGCCAGCCCGGTCCGGCCCATTCCTGCTCCCCGCGTCAAGTCTGTGGTGCGTCTCGTCAGCCCGGCTCTGCCCGTTCCTGCTCTCCGCACCAGGTCTGTGGTACGCGTCGCCAGCCCGGTCCGGCCCATTCCTGCTCCCAGCACCAAGTCTGTGGGGCGGTTCGTCAGCCCTGTCCGGCCCGCTCCTGCTCCCCACACCAAGCCAGTGGTGTGCGTCGTCAGTGCAGCACGGCCCGTGCCTGTTCCCCACACCAAGCCAGTGGTGTGCGTCGTCGGTCCGGCACGGCACGTGCCTGTTCCACTGGAGCCGGATCCGCCGCCTAGGCGGAGTGCCCACCCGGTCCCTCCCCTGTTGTGTTTCGTTGGCGCGGTCGGAGTCCGCGCCTTTAGGGGGGGGTACTGTCACGCCCTGGCTCGGGGGACTCTCGTATGTTGAGCCAGGGTGTTAGTTTCTATGTTTTGTTGTGGGTTCTAGGTTATTGTATTTCTTTGTTTGAGTGACTCCCAATCAGAGGTAACGAGTGTCAGCTGTTGGCTCGTTGTCTCTGATTGGGAGCCATATTTAACTATCTGTCTTTCACGTTGTGTTTGTGGTTTCTTGTTCATTTCGGTTTGTGTGAAACTGTAGACGTCACGTTATCGTTTATTATTTTGATCGTGTGATCAGTAAATAAAAGATATGTTCACCTTCAACGCTGCGCCTTGGTCCTCTATGTGTGACGATCGTGACAGACTGGTTTTTTATACAATGGGATGTGTGATTGAACAAATGAGTAACAGGTGGTGCCATGCACAGGAATGTTCACTGATTGGTCCAATCAGCAGACACCTCAACGACCACCAATCAGGAACATACAGGACACCTGTGATTAGGGCAGAAGGAGAGAAACACACAAAAACACAGGATACCTGTATCCGTAACACATTACAACCTGTAATTTAAATTGATTTGAATTTGGATTCCATGTAATGGACATACACAAAATAGTCCAAATTGGTGAAGTGAAATGAAAAAAAATAACTTGTTTCAGAAAAGTCTAAAAAAATTAATAACGGAAAAGTGGTGCGTGCATATGTATTCACCCCCTTTGCTATGAAGCCCCTAAATAAGATCTGGTGCAACCAATTACCTTCAAAAGTCACATAATTAGTTAAATAAAGCCCCCTGTGTGCAATCTAAGTGTAACATGATCTGTCACATGATCTCAGTATATATACAGTGAGGGAAAAAAGTATTTGATCCCCTGCTGTTTTTGTACGTTTGCCCACTAACAAAGACATGATCAGTCTATAATTTTAATGGTAGGTTTATTTGAACAGTGAGAGACAGAATAACAACATCAAAATCCAGAAAAACGCATGTCAAAAATGTTATAAATTGATTTGCATTTTAATGAGGGAAATAAGTATTTGACCCCTCTGCAAAACATGACTTAGTACTTCGTGGCAAAACCCTTGTTGGCAATCACAGAGGTCAGACGTTTCTTGTAGTTGGCCACCAGGTTTGCACACATCTCAGGAGTTGTCCCACTCCTATTTGCAGATCTTCTCCAAGTCATTAAGGTTTTGAGGCTGACGTTTGGCAACTCGAACCTTCAGCTACCTCCACAGATTTTCTATGGGATTAAGGTCTGGAGACTGGCTAGGCCACTCCAGGACCTTAATGTGCTTCTTCTTGAGCCACTCCTTTGTTGCCTTGGCCATGGGTTTTGGGCCATTGTCATGCTAGAATACCCATCCATGACCCATTTTCAATGCCCTGGCTGAGGGAAGGAGGTTCTCACCCAAGTTTTGACAGTACATGGCCCCGTCCATCATCCCTTTGATGCGGTGAAGTTGTCCTGTCCCCTTAGCAGAAAAACACCCCCAAAGCATAATGTTTCCACCTCCATGTTTGACGGTGGGGATGGTGTTCTTGGGGTCATAGGCAAACAAGGCGAGTTGAGTTGATGCCAAAGAGCTCGATTTTGGTCTCATCTGACCACAACACTTTCTCCCAGTTCTCCTCTGAATCATTCAGATTTTCATTGGCAAACTTCAGATGGGCCTGTATATGTGCTTTCTTGAGCAGGGGGATCTTGCGGGCGCTGCAGGATTTCAGTCCTTCATGGCGTAGTGTGTTACCAATTGTTTTCTTGGTGACTATGGTCCCAGCTGCCTTGAGATCATTGACAAGATCCCCCCGTGTAGTTCTGGGCTGATTCCTCACCATTCTCATGATCATTGCAACTCCACGAGGTGAGATCTTGCATGGAGCCCCAGGCCGAGGGAGATTGACAGTTATTTTGTGTTTCTTCCATTTGCGAATAATCGCACCAACTGTTGTCACCTTCTCACCAAGCTGCTTGGCGATGGTCTTGTAGCCCATTCCACCCTTGTGTAGGTCTACAATCTTGTCCCTGACATCCTTGGAGTGCTCTTTGGTCTTGGCCATGGTGGAGAGTTTAGAATCTGATTGATTGATTGCTTCTGTGGACAGGTGTCTTTTATACAGGTAACAAACTGAAATTAGGAGCACTCCCTTTAAGAGTGTGCTCCTAATCTCAGCTCGTTACCTGTATAAAAGACACCTGGGAGCCAGAAATCTTTCTGATTGAAAGGGGGTCAAATACTTATTCCCCTCATTAAAATGCAAATTAATTTATAACATTTTTGACATGCATTTTTCTGGATTTTGTTGTTGTTGTTATTCTGTCTCTCACTGTTCAAATAAACCTACCATTAAAATTATAGACTGATCATTTCTTTGTCAGTGGGCAAACGTACAAAATCAGCAGGGGATCAAATACTTTTTTCCCTCACTGTACACTTGCTCTGAAAGGCCCCAGAGTCTGCAACACCACTAAGCAAGGGGCACCACCAAGCAAGTGGCACCATGAAGACCAAGGAGCTCTCCAAACAGGTCAGGGACAAAGTTGTGGAGAAGTACAGATCAGGGTTGGGTTATAAAAAATATCCGACACTTTGAACATCCCACGGAGCACCATTAAATCCATTATTAAAAAATGGAAAGAATATGGCACCACAACAAACGTGCCAAGAGAGGGCCACCCACCAAAACTCACAGACCAGGCAAGGAGGGCATTAATCAGAGAGGCAACAAAGAGACCAAAGATAGCCCTGAAGGAGCTGCAAAGCTCCACAGTGGAGATTGAAGTATCTGTCCATAGGACCACTTTAAGCCGTACACTCCACAGAGCTGGGCTTTACGGAAGAGTGGCCAGAAGAAAGCCATTGCTTAAAGAAAAAAAATAAGCAAACACGTTTGGTGTTCGCCAAAAGGCATGTGGGAGACTCCCCAAACATATGGAAGAAGGTACTCTGGTCAGGTGAGACTAAAAGTGAGCTTTTTGGCCATCAAGGAAAACGCTATGTCTGGCGCAAACCCAACACCTCTCATCACCCCGAGAACACCATCCCCACCGTGAAGCATGGTGGTGGCAGCATCATGCTGTGGGAAAATTGTCAGAATTGAAGGAATGATGGATGGCGCTAAATACAGGGAAATTCTTGAGGGAAACCTGTTTCAGTCTTCCAGAGATTTGAGACTGGGACGGAGGTTCACCTTCCAGCAGGACAATGACCCTAAGCATACTGCTAAAGCAACAATCGAGTGGTTTAAGGGGAAACATTTAAATGTCTTGGAATGGCCTAGTCAAAGCCCAGACCTCAATCCAATTCAGAATCTGTGGTATGACTTAAAGATTGCTGTACACCAGCGGAACCCATCCAACTTGAAGGAGCTGGAGCAGTTTTGCCTTGAAGATTGGGCAAAAATCCCAGTGGCTAGATGTGCCAAGCTTATAGAGACATACCCCAAGAGACTTGCAGCTGTAATTGCTGCACAAGGTGGCTCTACAAAGTATTGACTTTGGGGGGGTGAATAGTTGCGCTCAAGTTTTCAGTTTTTTTGTCTTATTTCTTGTTTGTTTCACACCAACAAAAAAAAATGGTTAAACGGTTAAAAGCTGTACTCACTAAGCAATGGTTTGGGATGAGTCGGACTGCAGAGTGAGGGAAAAGCAGCCAACAAGTGCTCAGCATATGTGGGAACTCCTTCAAGACTGTTGGACAAGCATTCCAGGGGAAGCTGGTTGAGAGAATACCATGAGTGTGCAAAGCTGTCATCAAGGCAAAGGGTGGCTATTTGAAGAATCTCAAATATAAAATATATTGTGATTTGTGTAACACTTTTTTGGTTACTACATGATTCCATATGTGTTATTTCATAGTTATTCTACAATGTAGAAAATAGTACAAATTAAGAAAGATCCTTGAATGAGTAGGTGTTCTAAAACCTTTGACCGGTAGTGTATAAATATTGAATTTGAATATGCATTCAATTCAGTTTCAAATCATGGTCAGTGAGACCAAGTACAGACACTGATTCAATATACTGTGCCTTCAGAAAGTATTCATACCCCTTGACTTATTCCACATTTTGCTGTGTTACAGCCTGAATTCAAAATGATTAAATATATGTTTTTTGTCATCCATCTACACACAATACCCCATAATGACAGAGTGAAAACATGTTGTATGCAGAAATATCTAATTTACATAAGTATTCACACCCCTGAGTCAATAAATGTTAGAAGCACCTTTGGTAGCGATTACAGCAATGAGTCTTTCTGGGTAAGTCTCTAAGAACTTTGCATACCTGAATTGTACAATATTTGCACATTATTCTTTTAAAAATTCTTCAAGCTCTGTCAAGTTGGTTGTTGATAATTGCTAAACAGCTATTTTCAAGTCTTGCCATAGATTTTCAGACGATTTAAGTGAAACTAATTAGGTCACTCAAGGACATTCAATTTCGTCAATGTTTTAGGTTATTGTCCTGCTGAAAGGTGAATTTGCCTCCCAGTGTCTGTTGGAAAGCAGACTGAATCAGGATTTCCTCTAGGATTTTGCCTGTTCTTAGCTCTATTCCGTTTCTTTTGATAAAAAAAATATATATCCATAGTCCTTGCCAATGACAAGCATACCCATAACATGATGCAGCCACCACCATGCTTGAAAATATGAAAAGTGGTACTCAGTGATGTGTTGGCTTCCTTCTTTTCACACTCAATTAGGTTAGTATTGTGGAGTACCTACAATGTTGTTGATCCATCCTCAGATTTCCCCTATCACAGCCATTCAAATCTTAACTGTTTTAAAGTCACCATTGGCCTCATGGTGAAATCCCTGAGCGGTTTCCTTCCTCGCCGGCAACTGAATTAGGAAGGACTCCTTTATCTTTGTAGTGACTGGGTTTATTGATACACCATCCAAAGAAAACGGATATTCAATGTCTGCTTTTTATATTTTTACCCATCTACCAATTGATGCCCTTTGTGAGGCATTGGATATCCTCCCTGATCTTTGTGGATGAATCTGTGTTTAAAATGCACTGCTCGACTGAGGGACCTTACAGATCATTTTATGTGTGGGTTACAGAGATGAGGTAGTCATTAAAAAGTCATGTTGAACACTATTATTGTATACAGAGTGAGTCCATGCAACTGATTATGTGACTTGTTAAGCATGTTTTACTCCTGAACTTATTTAGGCTTGCCATAACAAAGGGGTCGAATACTTATTCACTCAAGACGTTTCAGCTTTTAATTTGTTATTCATTTGGAAACATTTAACAAAAATCACAATTCCACTTTGCATTATGGGGTATTGTGTGTAGACCAGTGACACAACATCTCCCATTTTAAATTCAGGCTGTAACACAACAGAATGTGGAAAAAGTCAAGGGGTGTAAATATTTTCTGAAGGAGCTGTCATACTGCAGTATATATTATATCAGTTTAACAGCACAGATGTCATTTTGCAGTATATATTATATCAGTTTAATAATACAGATGTCATACTGCAGTATATTATATATCAGTTTAATAGTACAGATGTCATACTGTGGTATATATTATATCAAATTAATAGTACAGATGTCATACTGCGGTATATATTATATCAAATTAACATTTACATTTACATTTTAGTCATTTAGCAGACGCTCTTATCCAGAGCGACTTACAGGAGCAATTAGGGTTAAGTGCCTTGCTCAAGGGCACATTTACGTCATTTAGCAGACGCTCTTATCCAGAGCGACTCACAAATTGGTGCATTCACCCTATAGCCAGTGGGATAACCACTTTACAATTATTATTTTTTTTTGGGGGGGGGGGGGGGGGGGGGGGTAGAAGGATTACTTTATCCTATCCCAGGTATTCCTTAAAGAGGTGGGGTTTCAAATGTCTCCGGAAGGTGGTGAGTGACTCCGCTGTCCTGGCGTCGTGAGGGAGCTTGTTCCACCATTGGGGTGCCAGAGCAGCGAACAGTTTTGACTGGGCTGAGCGGGAACTATGCTTCCGCAGAGGAAGGGGAGCCAGCAGGCCAGAGGTGGATGAACGCAATGCCCTCGTTTGGGTGTAGGGACTGATCAGAGCCCGAAGGTACAGAGGTGCCGTTCCCCTCACTGCTCCATAGGCAAGCACCATGGTCTTGTAACGGATGCGAGCTTCAACTGGAAGCCAGTGGAGTGTGCGGAGGAGGGGGGTGACGTGAGAGAACTTGGGAAGGTTGAACACCAGACGGGCTGCGGCGTTCTGGATGAGTTGTAGGGGTTTAATGGCACAGGCAGGGAGGCCAGCCAACAGCGAGTTGCAGTAATCCAGACGGGAGATGACAAGTGCCTGGATTAGGACCTGTGTCGCTTCCTGTGTAAGGCAGGGTCGTACTCTCCGAATGTTGTAGAGCATGAACCTGCAGGAGCGGGTCACCGCCTTGATGTTAGCGGAGAACGACAGGGTGTTGTCCAGGGTCACGCCAAGGCTCTTCGCACTCTGGGAGGAGGACACAACGGAGTTGTCAACCGTGATAGCGAGATCATGGAACGGGCAGTCCTTCCCCGGGAGGAAGAGCAGCTCCGTCTTGCCAGGGTTCAGCTTGAGGTGGTGATCCGTCATCCATACTGATATGTCTGCCAGACATGCAGAGATGCGATTCGCCACCTGGTTATCAGAAGGGGGAAAGGAGAAGATTAGTTGTGTATCGTCAGCGTAGCAATGATAGGAGAGGCCATGTGAGGATATGACAGAGCCAAGTGACTTGGTGTATAGGGAGAAAAGGAGAGGGCCTAGAACTGAGCCCTGGGGGACACCAGTGGTGAGAGCACGTGGTGCGGAGACAGCTTCTCGCCACGCCACTTGGTAGGAGCGACCGGTCAGGTAGGACGCAATCCAGGAGTGAGCCGCGCCGGAGATGCCCAGCTCGGAGAGGGTGGAGAGGAGGATCTGATGGTTCACAGTATCAAAGGCAGCAGACAGGTCTAGAAGGACAAGAGCAGAGGAGAGAGAGTTAGCTTTAGCGGTGCGGAGAGCCTCCGTGACACAGAGAAGAGCAGTCTCAGTTGAATGACCAGTCCTGAAACCTGACTGGTTTGGATCAAGAAGGTCATTCTGAGAGAGATAGCAAGAGAGTTGGCTAAAGACGGCACGCTCAATAGTTTTGGAAAGAAAAGAAAGAAGGGATACTGGTCTGTAGTTGTTGACATCAGTGGGATCGAGTGTTGGTTTTTTGAGAAGGGGAGCAACTCTCGCTCTCTTGAAGACGGAAGGGACATGGCCAGCGGTCAAGGGTGAGTTGATCAGCGAGGTGAGGTAGGGGAGAAGGTCACCGGAGATGGTCTGGAGAAGAGAGGAGGGGATGGGGTCAAGCGGGCAGGTTGTTGGGCGGCCTGCAGTCACAAGTCGCAGGATTTTATCTGGAGAGAGAGGGGAGAAAGAAGTCAAAGCATAGGGTTAGGGCAGTGTGAGTAGGACCAGTAGTGTCATTAGACTTAACAAACGAGGATCGGATGTCGTCAACCTTCTTTTCAAAGTGGTTGACAAAGTCATCCACAGAGAGAGAGGAGGGGGGGGGGGAGGGGGGGGAGGATTCAGGAGGGAGGAAAATGTGGCAAAGAGCTTCCTAGGGTTAGAGGCAGATGCTTGGAATTTAGAGTGGTAGAAAGTGGCCTTAGCAGCAGAAACAGATGAAGAAAATGTAGAGAGGAGGGAGTGAAAAGATGCCAGGTCGGCAGGGAGTTTAGTTTTCTTCCATTTCCGCTCCGCTGCCCGGAGCTCTGTTCTGTGAGCTCGCAATGAGTCATCAAGCCACGGAGCTGGAGGGGAGGACCGAGCCGGCCGGGAGGATAGGGGACACAGAGAGTCAAAGGATGCAGAAAGGGAGGAGAGGAGGGTTGAGGAGGCAGAATCAGGAGATTGGAGGGAGAAGGATTGAGCAGAGGGAAGAGATGATAGGATGGAAGAGGAGAGAGTAGTGGGAGAGAGGAGAGCGAAGGTTGCGGCGGCGCTATTACCATCTGTGTAGGGCAGAGTGAGTAGTGTTGGAGGAGTGCGAGAGAGAAAAGGAAACAAAGTAGTGGTCGGAGACATGGAGGGAGTTGCAGTGAGATTAGTAGAAGAGCAGCATCTAGTAAAGATAAGGTCAAGCGTATTGCCTGCTTGTGAGTAGGGGGGGGACGGTGAGAGGGTGAGGTCAAAAGAGGAGAGGAGTGGAAAGAAGGAGGCAGAGAGAAATGAGTCAAATGTGGACATAGGGAGGTTGAAATCCCCCAAAACTGTGAGGGGTGAGCATCCTCAGGAAAGGAACTTATCAAGGCGTCAAGCTCATTGATGAACTCTCCAAGGGAACCTGGAGGGGCGATAGATGACAAGGATTTAAGCTTAAATGGGCTAGTGACTGTGACAGCATGGAATTCAAATGAGGAGATAGACAGGTGGGTTAGGGGAAAAATTGAGAATGTCCACTTGGGAGAGATGAGGATTCCTGTGCACCACCCCTCTGACCAGATGCTCTCGGGGTATGCGAGAACACATGGTCAGACGAGGAGAGAGCAGTAGGAGTAGCAGTGTTTTCAGTGGTAATCCATGTTTCCGTCAGCGCCAGGAAGTCGAGGACTGGAGGTTAGCATAGGCTGGGATGAATCAGCTTTGTTGGCAGCAGAACGGCAGTTCACCAGAGGCTGCCTGAGACCTGGAACTCCAGGTGTGGGGTGCGTGCAGGGACCACCAGGTTAGAGAGGCAGCAGCCACGCGGTGTGAGGCGTTTGTGTAGCCTGTGCAGAGAGGAGAGAACAGGGATAGGCAGAGGCATAGTTGCAGAGGAGATCGGAATGAAATGAACTAAACATCTGGAAGAAGAGAGAGCAGGGCCTCCCTCACCAAAAATTCCACCTCAGAAACTATAATTGTTTCACTGAACACCCGAACAAAAACTCTCCCAACTTCCACCTTTAGAAATCAGAATTGTTGTGAACCACAGCGGTTCAATGTTTAAAGGAGTAGACTCAACCCACTTTATTCAGCTAGCTAACTATGACACCATAGCTAACTAGCATGCTAGCATCCAATAACACACAGTTTAGCACCAACACTTGGTCACAACAAACCACCAATAGTGTGTTAACACACTAAGCAGATAATTTGTGTCCGTGTCTAGTTCCTTTCATAACGCAGCAATATTAAACGTTGGCTAGCTTAGCACAAATATATTGTATTTAGCTGCCACAGTACAGCACACAATGGCTACTGTGTTGACTCTGTTCGAAAAACGGCTAGCTAGCTAGCTTCGTGCTACACCGAAGACAATGCCAACCTACAGTAACTACCCACAACAGCCCACGATGCCTAACTATGACACCATAGCTAACTAGCATGCTAGCATCCAATAACACACAGTTTAGCACCAATACTTGGTTACAACAGACTACCA
>NW_028162160.1:0-1000 GCF_964263955.1 Coregonus lavaretus | reverse complement strand
GTGAAGTGTGTTTTTAGTTTATCTGACTAAGTGTTGATTCCACTAGATCCCTACTGACTGTGCTTCTATGTGCTGGGTATGGACTGTATTTGTGTGTGTTTTGTCAGACACAGACTAAAAGTTCTGAGAGGAAAAGGTAGGACTCACCGGGGCCAGGAGATCCAACTGAGCTTCCAGGATTCATCATGGATTCACTCTGAACATTAAATAATAAGAAACGTCCTCCTCCTTCATCCCTAAAATGGCCAAAAACTTACGATTTACAGAACATAAAAATCAACATTTACAACAATCACCAGTTACCAAGCACACCTATATCTTCACTGACTTCACATGAAAGGAGGTGACGTAATGCCTAGATGTGAAACTGAAACCACATGAAAGGGAGGTGACGTAATGCCTAGATGTGAAACTGAAACCACATGAAAGGAGGTGACGTAATGCCTGGATGTGAAACTGAAACCATACTCCTAATCTGTGACAGTACACCTCAAACACGAAGCGGGTTCCAAATGATTACTCAAATAAACTTTTAATGAGGTTTGAATTTATTGCAAATTAAATGGTTGCTCCTAAAGTAAGATCAACTCAATATGAAAGAACGGTTTATGACCAACATGACATCAGTGAAGAAACTATTAAAGCAGGACCCATTTGGCCAACCAGCGTTTTAATGTTGAGGAATCGGTACAACATTATCAGAGATCTGTTTTACCAATGTAAAGATTTCTGACTGGTTCCTGGTTCCAATCTACTCTAAATGGAGGGAGGTGGCAGCCAGTCAGAAACTCAAACCCTCAATCTGGGGGTTTATCAGTGTCCCTGCTTGACTGGCCAGTGGCAACATGAGCTAGAAGACACCAGGTGCATTGAGCTGCGAATATGGCCATTACTCACCTTTACTCTCCTTGTATACTGTATATCTGTCACATTGTGTCTCAAATCCCAACTGATACCCACAGAACCTGTTGGAGATGTATTGATGCTCTGAATCTGGTCT
>NW_028162161.1:7500-19582 GCF_964263955.1 Coregonus lavaretus | reverse complement strand
GACTACATCTGTCACTTTATATATACTGTTACTTTATCTTATCACTCTATCACTTACCTCTATCTATCACTCTATATCTCTATATATCACCTCTATCACTCTATCTATCACTCTATCTATCACTATCTATCACGATCTATCACTCCATCTATCACGCTATCTATCACTCTATATCTCTATCTATCACCTCTATCACTCCATCTATCACGCTATCTATCACTCTATATCTCTATCTATCACCTCTATCACTCCATCTATCACGCTATCTATCACTCTATCTATCACTATCTATCACGATCTATCACTCCATCTATCACGCTATCTATCACTCTATCTATCACGATCTATCACTCTATCTAGCACAATCTTTGTCTGTTCACCTCTCTCTCTCTCCATCCCTCTACCTCTCTCTGCAGGGTATGGTCTGCCGGTAGACCTGTGGGCTCTGGGGGTGATAGTCTACATCCTGCTCTGTGGGTTCCCTCCGTTCCGGAGGAGAGACAGAGACCAAGAGGAGCTGTTCCAGCTGATCATAGAGGCTCACCTCACCTTCCTGTCCCCTTACTGGGATCACATATCTGACGGTGAGACACACACATATTTATAGACATAAGCACGCACTTACACACACGTATATACACGCATATGCACACAAGCTCGTAGACACATTTATACACACTCGTGCTCACACATACAGTGCATTCAGAAAGTATTCAGACCCCTTGACTTTTTCCACATTTTGTTACGTTACAGCCTTATTCTAAAATGGATTAAATTGTTTTTTTTCCCCTCATCAATCTACACACAATAACACATAATGACAAAGCAAAAACAGGTAAAAAAAACCTAAGTAAGTAAATATTCAGACCCTTTACTCAGTACTTTGTTGAAGCACCTTTGGCAACGATTACAGCCTCGAGTCTTCTTGGGTATGACGCTACAAGTTTGGCACACCTGTATTTGGGGAGTTTCTCCCATTCTTCTCTGCAGATCCTCTGAAACTCTGTCAGGTTGGATGAGGAGCGTCGCTGCACAGCTATTTTCAGGTATCTCCAGAGATGTTCGATCGGGTTCAAGTCCGGGCTCTGGCTGGGCCACTCAAGGACATTCAGAGACTTGTCCCGAAGCCCCTCCTGCGTTGTCTTGGCTGTGTGCTTAGGGCCGTTGTCCTGTTGGAAGGTGAACCTTTGCCCCAGTCTGAGATCCTGAGCGCTCTGGAGCAGGTTTTCATCAAGGATCTCTCTATACTTTGCTCCGTTCATCTTTCCCTCGATCCTGACTAGTCTCCCAGTCCCTGCCACTGAAAAACATCCCCATAGCATGATGCAGCCACCAGGTTGCTTCACCGTAGGGATGGTGCCAGATTTCCTCCAGATGTGACGCTTGGCATTCACGCCAAAGAGTTCAATCTTGGTTTCATCAGACCAGATAATCTTGTTTCTCATGGTCTGAGAGTCCTTTAGGTGCCTTTTAGCAAACTCCAAGCGGGCTGTCATGTGCCTTTTACTGAGGAGTGGCTTGCGTCTGGCCACTCTACCATAAAGGCCTGATTGGTGGAGTGCTGCAGAGATGGTTGTACTTCTGGAAGGTTCTCCCATCTCCACAGAGGAACTCTGGAGCTCTGTCAGAGTGACCATCGGGTTCTTGGACACCTCCCTGACCAAGGCCCTTCTCCCCCGATTGCTCAGTTTGGCCGGGCAGCCAGCTCTAGGAAGAATCTTGGTGGTTCCAAACTTTTTCCATTTAAGAATGATGGAGGCCACTGTGTTCTTGGGGACCTTCAATGCTGCAGAAATGTTTTGGTACCCTTCCCCAGATCTGTGCCTCGACACAGTCCTGTCTCGGAGCTCTGCGGCCAATTCCTTCGACCTCATGGCTTGGTTTTTGCTCTGAAATGCACTGTCAACTTTGGGACCTTATTTAGACAGGTGTGTGCCTTTCCAAATCATGTCCAATCAATAGAATTTACCACAGGTGGACTCCAATCAAGTTATAGAAACATCTCAAGGATGATCAATGGAAACAGGATGCACCTGAGCTCAATTTCGAGTCTCATAGCAAAGGGTCTGAATATTTATGTAAATAAGATATACACTACCGTTCAAAAGTTTGGGGTCACTTAGAAATGTCCTTCTTTCCATGAAAACATACATGAAATGAGTTTGAATAGGAAATATAACAAAATGAATAGGAAGTGTAGTCATTGACAAGGTTAGAAATAATGAGTTTTAATAGAAATAATAATTGTGTCCTTCAAACTTTGCTTTCGTCAAAGAATCCTCCATTTGCAGCAATTACAGCCTTGCAGACCTTTGGCATTCTAGTTGACAATTTGTTGAGGTAATCTGAAGAGATTTCACCCCATGCTTCCTGAAGCACCTCCCACAAGTTGGATTGGCTTGATGGGCACTTCTTACGTACCATACGGTCAAGTTCCTCCCACAACAGCTCTATAGGGTTGAGATCCGGTGACTGTGCTGGCCACTCCATTATAGACATAATACCAGCTGACTGCTTCTTCCCTAAATACAGTTGATGTCAGAAGTTTATATACACCTTAGCCAAATACATTTAAACTCAGTTTTTCACAATTCCTGACATTTAATCCTAGTAAAAATTCCCTGTCTTAGGTCAGTTAGGATCACCACTTTATTTTAAGAATGTGAAATGTCAGAATAATAGTAGAGAGAATTATTTATTTAAGCTTTTATTTCTTTCATCACATTCCCAGCGGGTCAGAAGTTTACATACACTCAATTAGTATTTGGTAGCATTGCCTTTAAATTGTTTAACTTGGGTCAAAAGTTTTGGGTAGCCTTTCACAAGCTTCCCACAATAAGTTGGGTGAATGTTGGCCCATTCCTTCTGACAGAGCTGGTGCAACTGAGTCAGGTTTGTAGGCCTCCTTGCTCGCACACACTTTTTCAGTTCTGCCCACACATTTTCTAAAGGATTGAGGTCAGGGCTTTGTGATGGCCACTCCATTACCTTGACTTTGTTGTCCTTAAGCCATTTTGGCACAACTTTGGAAGTATGCTTGGGGTCATTGTCCATTTGGGAGACCCATTTGCGACCAAGCTTTAACTTCCTGACTGATGTCTTGAGATGTTGCTTCAATATATCCACATAATTGTCCTTCCTCATGATGCCATCTATTTTGTGAAGTGCACCAGTCCCTCCTGCAGCAAAGCACCCCCACAGCATGATGCTGCCACCCCATGCTTCACGGTTGGGATGGTGTTCTTCAGCTTGCAAGAACCCCCTTTTTCCTCCAAACATAACGATGGTCATTATGGGCAAACAGTTCTACTTTTGTTTCATCAGACCAGAGGACATTTCTCCAAAAAGTACGATCTTTGTCCCCATGTGCAATTGCAAACCGTAGTCTGTCTTTTTTATGGCGGTTTTGGAGCAGTGGCTTCTTCCTTGCTGAGCAGCCTTTCAGGTTATGTCGATATAGGACTCGTTTTACTGTGGATATAGATACTGTTGTACCTGTTTCCTCCAGCATCTTCACAAGGTCCTTTGCTGTTGTTCTAGGATTGATTTGCACTTTTCGCACCAAAGTACGTTCATCTCTAGGAGACAGAACGCGTCTCCTTCCTGAGCGGTATGACGGCTGCGTGGTCCCATGGTGTTTATACTTGCGTACTATTGTTTGTACAGATGAACGTGGTACCTTCAGGCATTTGGAAATTGCTCCCAAGGATGAACCAGATTTGTGGAGATCTACAAAAAAATGTCTGAGGTCTTGGCTGATTTCTTTTGATTTTGCCATGATGTCAAGCAAAGAGGCACTGAGTTTGAAGGTAGGTCTTGAAATACATCAACAGATACACCTCCAATTGACTCAAATGATGTCAATTAGCCTATCAGAAGCTTCTAAAGCCATGACATCATTTTCTGGATTTTTTTCAAGCTGTTTAAAGGCACCGTCAACTTAGTGTATGTAAACTTCTGACCCACTGGAATTGTGATAGAGTGAATTATAAGTGAAATAATCTCTCTGTAAACAATTGTTGGAAAAATTACTTGTGTCATGCACAAAGTAGATGTCCTAACCGACTTGCCAAAACTATAGTTTGTTAACAAGAAATTTGTGGAGTGGTTGTAAAACGAGTTTTAATGACTCCAACCTAAGTGTACGTAAACTTCCGACTTCAAATGTAGTTCTTGCATAGTTTGGAGCTGTGCTTTGGGTCATTGTCCTGTTGTAGGAGGAAATTGGCTCCAATCAAGCGCCGTCCACAGGGTATGGCATGGCGTTGCAAAATGGAGTGATTGCCTTCCTTCTTCAAGATCCCTTTTACCCTGTACAAATCTCCCACTTTACCACCACCACCTAGACCATCACATTGCCTCCACCATGCTTGACAGATGGCATCAAGCACTCCTCCAGCATCTTTTCATTTGGTCTACATCTCACAAATGTTCTTCTTTGTTATCCGAACACCTCAAACTTCGATTCGTCTGTCCATAACACTTTTTTCCATTCTTCCTCTGTCCAGTGTCTGTGTTATTTTGCCCATCTTAATCTTTTCTTTTTATTGGCCATTCTGAGATATGGCTTTGTCTTTGCAACTCTGACTAGAAGGTTAGCATCCTGGATTCGCCTCTTCACTGTTGACATTGAGACTGGTGTTTTGCGGGTACTATTTATTGAAGCTGCCAGTTGAGGACCTGTGAGGCGTCTGTTTCTCAAACTAGACACTCTAATGTATTTGTCCTCTTGCTCAGTTGTGCACCGGGGCCTCCCACTCCTCTTTCTATTCTGGTTAGAGACAGTTTGCGCTGTTCTGTGAAGGGAGTAGTACACAGCGTTGTACGACATCTTTAGTTTCTTGCCAGTTTCTCGCATGGAATAGCCTTCATTTCTCAGAACAAGAATAGACTGACGAGTTTCAGAAGAAAGTGATTTGTTTCTGGCCATTTTGAGCCTGTAATCGAACCCACAATTGCTGATGCTCCAGATACTCAACTAGTCTCAAGAAGGCCATTTTTATTGCTTCTTTAATCAGCACAACAGTTTTCAGCTGTGCTAACATAATTGCAAAAGGGTTTTCTAATGATCAATTAGCCTTTTAAAATGATCAACTTGGATTAGCAAACACAACGTGCCATTGGAACACAGGACTGATGGTTGCTGATAATGGGCCTCTGTACACCTATGTAGATATTCCATAAAAAATTAGCAGTTTCCAGCTACAATAGCCATTTACAACATTAACAATGTCTACACTGTATTTCTGATCAATTTGATGTTATTTTAACAGACAAAAAAATTGCTTTTCTTTCGAGAACCAGGACATTTCTAAGTGACCCCAAACTTTTGAACGGTAGTGTATATACACTGCTAAAAAAAATAAAGGGAACACTTAAACAACACAATGTAACTCCAAGTCAATCACACTTCTGTGAAATCAAACTGTCCACTTAGGAAGCAACACTAATTGACAATACATGTCACATGCTGTTGTGCAAATGGAATAGACAACAGGTGGAAACAATAGGCAATTAGCAAGACACCCCCAATAAAGGACTGGTTTTGCAGGTGGTGACCACAGACCACTTCTCAGTTCCTATGCTTCCTGGCTGATGTTTTGGTCACTTTTGAATGCTGGCGGTGCTTTCACTCTAGTGGTAGCATGAGACGGAGTCTACAACCCACACAAGTGGCTCAGGTAGTGCAGCTCATCCAGGATGGCACATCAATGCGAGCTGTGGCAAGAAGGTTTGCTGTGTCTGTCAGCGTAATGTCCAGAACATGGAGGCGCTACCAGGAGACAGGCCAGTACATCAGGAGACTGCTACCTCTGCCTTTGTGCAAGGAGGAGCAGGAGGAGCACTGCCAGAGCCCTGCAAAATGACCTCCAGCAGGCCACAAATGTGCATGTGTCTGCTCAAACGGTCAGAAACAGACTCCATGAGGGTGGTATGAGGGCCCGGCATCCACAGGTGGGGGTTGTGCTTACAGCCCAACACCGTGCAGGACGTTTGGCATTTGCCAGAGAACACCAAGATTGGCAAATTCGCCACTGGCGCCCTGTGCTCTTCACAGATGAAAGCAGGTTCACACTGAGCACATGTGACAGACGTGACAGAGTCTGGAGACGCCGTGGAGAACGTTCTGCTGCCTGCAACATCCTCCAGCATGACCGGTTTGGCGGTGGGTCAGTCATGGTGTGGGGTGGCATTTCTTTGGGGGGCCGCACAGCCCTCCATGTGCTCGCCAGAGGTAGCCTGACTGCCATTAGGTACCGAGATGAGATCCTCAGACCCCTTGAGAGACCATATGCTGGTGCGGTTGGCCCTGGGTTCCTCCTAATGCAAGACCTCATGTGGCTGGAGTGTGTCAGCAGTTCCTGCAAGAGGAAGGCATTGATGCTATGGACTGGCCCGCCCGTTCCCCAGACCTGAATCCAATTGAGCACATCTGGGACATCATGTCTCGCTCCATCCACCAATGCCACGTTGCACCACAGACTGTCCAGGAGTTGGCGGATGCTTTAGTCCAGGTCTGGGAGGAGATCCCTCAGGAGACCATCCGCCACCTCATCAGGAGCATGCCCAGGCGTTGTAGGGAGGTCATACAGGCACGTGGAGGCCACACACACTACTGAGCCTCATTTTGACTTGTTTTAAGGACATTACATCAAAGTTGGATCAGCCTGTAGTGTGGTTTTCCACTTTAATTTTGAGGGTGACTCCAAATCCAGACCTCCGTGGGTTGATAAATTTGATTTCCATTGATAATTTTTGTGTGATTTTGTTGTCAGCACATTCAACTATGTAAAGAAAAAAGTATTTAATAAGATTATTTCATTCATTCAGATCTAGGATGTGTTATTTTAGTGTCCCCTTTATTTTTTTGAGCAGTGTATATATTTTTTAATACATTTGCAAAAACTCTAAAAACCTGTTTTTGCTTTGTCATTATGGGGTATTGTGTGTAGATTGAGGAGGGAAAAAAACAATTTAATCAATTTTAGAATAAGGCTGTAACGTACAAAATGTGGAAAAGTCAAGGGGTCTGAATAATTTCAGAATGCACTGTATATGACCCTCTCTGACTGTGTATGTGTGTTTGTGTGCGTGTGTGTGCGTGTGACTGTGTGTCTGTGTGTTTGTGTGCGTGTGTCTGTGTGTATGTGTGTTTGTGTGCGTGTGACTGTGTGTCTGTGTGCGTGTGACTGTGTGTCTGTGTGTTTGTGTGCGTGTGTCTGTGTGTATGTGTGTTTGTGTGCGTGTGACTGTGTGTCTGTGTGTTTGTGTGCGTGTGTCTGTGTGTCTGTGTGTTTGTGTGCGTGTGACTGTGTGTTTGTGTGCGTGTGTCTGTGTGTATGTGTGTTTGTGTGCGTGTGACTGTGTGTCTGTGTGTTTGTGTGCGTGTGTATGTGTGTTTGTGTGCGTGTGACTGTGTGTTTGTGTGCGTGTGTCTGTGTGAATGTGTGTGTAGCAGCACAAGGTCTGGTGAAAGCCTTGCTACAGGTGGATCCAACAGAGAGACTGACAGCAGCGCAGACTCTGAAGCATCCCTGGATTCAGACCAGTAGAGACCAGTACAGACCAGTACAGACCAGTACAGACCAGTACAGACCACTACAGACCACTACAGACCAGTACAGACCACTACATACCATCACAGACCAGTACAGACCAGTACAGACGATTACAGACCATTACAGACCAGTACAGACCACTACAGACCAGTACAGACCATTACAGACCATTACAGACCAACACAGATCAGTACTGACCAGTACAGACCATTACAGACCAGTACAGACCACTACAGACCATTACAGACCCGTACAGACCAGTACAGACCATTACAGACCATTACAGACCAGTACAGACCAACACAGATCAGTACTGACCAGCAGAGCCCAGCAGAGCTCAGAACAGATCATTACCGACCAGCACAGAGTCCAACCCCTACAGACCAGTACCGACCAGCACAACCCAGTAAAGAGCAGCACAGATCACTACAGACCATCAGAGAGCATCAAAATCATCAACCCAACTCAACTCATCGACAGCCCCAATCAACCAGTCGTCTGCTCCAACAAGAGCACACCTCAACCCCCACATCCAATCCCCCCAGCCCACCACCCACCCAGCCAGCCCACTGTTCTCACTCCACCACCCAACAGGGCCCATCAACTCCCCCCCAGCACCCCAGCAGCACATCTCAACCCCCCCACCCAATCTCGTCACACTCTGTCCTATCCACAGCACCATCCCAACCCAGCCCCCACCAACCAGGCAGAACCCCTCAATCCCTCCTTCCACTTTCCCCAGCCTCCCTCGAAACACCCACCCTGTCCCACTCCACCAAACACCCTGTCCCAGTCCACCAAACACCCTGTCCCAGTCCATCAAACACCCTGTCCCAGCCCACCAAACACCCTGTCCCAGTCCACCAAACACCCTGTCCCACTCCACCAAACACCCTGTCCCACTCCACCAAACACCCTGTCCCAGCCCACCAAACACCCTGTCCCAGTCCACCAAACACCCTGTCCCACTCCACCAAACACCCTGTCCCAGCCCACCAAACGACCTGTCCCAGCCCACCAAACAACCTGTCCCAGCCCACCCCACCCCAACCCTCCAGCAGTGTACCACCCCCCAGTAGCAGCACCCCTCCAAATCTCCCCAGCCCCACTTCCCCTCAACCCAGCCTCCTGATTGATGGGGTTCCTGAGACTTTAAACACTTCTCCAGGACTTGTAAAGATCTGATATTCTGCACAGTCCCTGTTCAGGATTTGTGTATGGTGGAATGCACCCATTGCCATACACTGATGTTCAGTTCCTCTCCAATGATATAGACATAGAAACTTTACCATTTAGGTTGTAGTATTTAGTTCAGTAGATTATCTCATATCTAACATAACAGATAACTAATAGTTTCAAGAAATGTTTTTTTCTGACACTGTGTAGTACACACACTAGTAATAACTTACTCCTGAGTGGCGCAGTGGTCTAAGGCACTGCATCGCAGTGCTAACTGTGCCACTAGAGATCCTGGTTCGAATCCAGGCTCTGTCGCAGCCGGCCGCGACCGGGAGACTCATGGGTCGTCCAGGGTAGGGGAAGGAATGGCCGGCAGGGATGTAGCTCAGTTGATAGAGCATGGCGTTTGCAACGCCAGGGTTGTGGGTTCAATTCCCACAGGGGGCCAGTATAAAAAAATATGTATTCACTAACTGTAAGTCGCTCTGGATAAGAGCGTCTGCTAAATGACTTAAATGTAATAAATAAAGAATTAACTTTGAACTGACGTTGTGATATATGACAATAACAAGAGGACAGCCAATCAGAATCTATTATTTATTAGTCATTGGTTTACCACAGAAGTATTTTAATACAGTGACATCATCAACAGTGGTCTAGAGCAGGGTTTCCCAAACCCGGTCCTGGGGCCCTCACCTGGGTGCACTTTTTTTTTTGCCCTAGCACTACACCGCTGATTCAAATAACCAACTCATCATCAAACTTTGATTATTTGAATCAGCTGTGTGGTGCTAGGGCAAAACCCAAAACGTGCACCCGGGGGGGTCCAGGACAGAGTTTGGGAAACTCTGGTCTAGGGAAGAGGGAGGAGGGAGGAGGGTTGCATCTATAGAAATATAATGACTAGAGTGGACAAAGCCCCTCAGACCATAGAGTTAGAATTACTAGAGTGGAGTAGGGAACAATTTTCAAAGTTTAACCAGCATCCAAGGATTTGGTTTGGAGACCATCTTGGATATGCTATTGGACCCAGTTTCCAGTATTATAATTGAAAAGTATGTTTTTATAACCTTACTAAGTGGTTAAAATGATTGTATATCAAGTTTAAAAACAATTGACCACAGCAATAGGTAAGTTACCCCAGCCCTGAGTTGTTGGAAACCAAACCCATCCTTGTTCTAACAGAGAACGATTGACAGCACTGAGACAGGTTTAAAAGACAAAGATCATCACACACTAATGTCATATCACACACAAACATCATCACACACTAATGTCATATCACACACAAAGATCATCACACACTAATGTCATATCACACACAAAGATCATCACACACTAATGTCATATCACACACAAACGTGTCAGAAAAATAAATCATCATTATCGGCTCACTTCTGCTTCTTCTATTGGTCCGCTGGTCTGAAGAGAGTCCGCCCCCTGAGGCTAAACCCCACCTTCCTGCCCCCTGGGAGAGAGGAGGAGAGGGAGGAAGAGGAGGAGGAGGAAGGGAGAGAGGAGGAGGAAGAAGAGGAGGGAGGGGCATGGGTTGCAGGCTGCAGGGGTGGCTGGCGAGAGAGAAGCTCCTTGAAGACAGAGTTCATCTGTTTACTGATGTCCTGAAAGAGAGAGAGGGGGAAGGAGGAGAGATGTTTGAGTGGCCTCAGACCTACAGTATCCAGACCCACCTATCTCCAAATGAAACACCTGCACATCTGCAATGCTTCCAATTAACTATCTGAAATACATTTCTTTGAATGTATTTAATTTCAGCAATCTCCAGGGCGCATCACCAAAAATAACTTATTCTCCACCTACCGGTCTGTCAATAAATCCTCCATCTGTCTGTCTCTCTCCTGCTCTCAGCCTCACACTGTCAAAGGTATGCCTACGCTCCTGATTCCTGAGAGAGAGAGAGACAGAGAGAGACAGAGGGGAAAAAGGAGAGAGAGAGGGAGCGAGAGAGAGGGGGAGAGAGAAAGAACGATTGCTGATGGAGTGTTTTTGGTACATTTCAGGTGTGTGTGTGCATGCGTAGCATGTCCTACCCTGTGTTTTGGCGTGTCATGGGGGAGAGGGGGATCTTTTGGACGGGGCTTCCGCTGCTCTCCACTGCCCTCTGTCTCCCAGGCAACGAAGCACTGTCACTGTTCACCCGCAGCCTGTCAAACACACACACACACACAGACCTTTATTAGTTCTTGATATATGCAGTTAGACCCCCTCGTGGGTCTTCAGAGCGCACGCGTGTGTATGTACCGCGTTGTGTTCTCAGTCAGAAGCTCTTCTGAAGCCAGGTTTCCAGTGCTTCCTCCACTGTCCTCCTCCCTCCTCCCTCGCTCCGCTCTGGAGAAGAGAGAGACAACAAGGGGAGTGAAGAGAGACGGAAGAGGTGTTTCTCAAAATGGTTAAACTGTCTCTCAGCGATATTGTTAACGTTTCACTCACCCTTCCAACACGCTGATGTATTTGTGTGGTATGAGGCCCCTAACTCCTCCCACTTCCCCTCTCCACCAATCAGAAGAGGCCTTGCTGTGCAGGAGGAGGGACTCCCCTTGTTTGAAGGACAGCTCAGTAGCAGACCGAGCTGTGTAATCAAACATGGCCACCGCCTCCCATTCTAAAGGAGGAAGAAAACGTTAGTGTGTGTTTGATTGTGTATGTGTGTGTGTGTGGGTGTGTGTGTGTGTGTGTGTGTGTGTGTGTGTGTGTGTGTGTGTGTGTGTGTGTGTGTGTGTGTGTGTGTGTGGGTGTGTGTGTGTGTGTGTGTGTGTGTGTGTTTGTGTGTGGGTGTGTGTGTGTGTGTGTGTGGGTGTGTGTGTGTGTGTGTGTGTGTGTGTGTGTGTGCTCACCATCCTCACTGTGGAGTTGTTCAGTCTCTCCATCTCCCTCCTCTGTGATTGGTTCACTACAAACAGAGACAACATCAGTATTTCTCTCTCTGTTCCTGTAAGCAATATGGTCAGTAGTGCCAGCATAAAATATGTTAAAATGTGACAAAATTATTATGGTCTATAAACCAGGATACTCATTAGTATCTCTCTATATCTCTCTATCGATAAACCAGGACACTAGTCAGTATCTCTACATCTCTTTCTATCAATAAACCAGGACACTAGTCAGTATCTCTACATCTCTTTCTATCAATAAACCAGGACACTAGTCAGTATCTCTACATCTCTTTCTATCAATAAACCAGGACACTAGTCAGTATCTCTAGCTCTCCCGAGTGGTGCAGGGGTCTAAGGCACTGCATCTCAGTGCTTGAGGCGTCACTACAGACCCCCTGGTTCGATTCCAGGCTGTATCACTAGTTAGTATATCTCCATCGCTCTCTATCCATA
>NW_028162161.1:0-2500 GCF_964263955.1 Coregonus lavaretus | reverse complement strand
CTCTCAGACAGGAGTAGGAGAGAGACTACTGTTCAAGCTCTCAGACAGGAGTAGGAGAGAGACTACTGTTCAAGCTCTCAGACAGGAGTAGGAGAGAGGACTACTGTTTAATATCACACATGAATAGGAGAGAGACTAATGTTAAGATCTCAGACAGGAGTAGGAGAGAGACTACTGTTTAATATCACACAGGAGTAGGAGAGAGACTACTGTTTAAGATCACACAGGAGTAGGAGAGAGACTACTGTTTTAATATCACACAGGAGTAGGAGAGAGACTACTGTTTAATATCACACAGGAGTAGGAGAGAGACTACTGTTTAAGATCTCAGACAGGAGTAGGAGAGAGACAACTGTTTAAGATCTCACACAGGAGTAGGAGAGAGACTACTGTTTAAGATCTCAGACAGGAGTAGGAGAGAGACTACTTTTCAAGCTCTCAGAGAGGAGTAGGAGAGAGACTACTGTTTAATATCACACAGAGTAGGAGAGAGACTACTGTTTAAGATCTCAGACAGGAGTAGGAGAGAGACTACTGTTTAATATCACACAGGAGTAGGAGAGAGACTACTGATTAATATCACACAGGAGTAGGAGAGAGACTACCAGTTTAATATTACACCGGAGTAGGAGAGAGACTACTGATTAATATCACACAGGAGTAGGAGAGAGACTACTGTTTAATATCACACAGAGTAGGAGAGAGACTACTGTTTAATATCACACAGGAGTAGGAGAGAGACTACTGTTTAAGATCTCAGACAGGAGTAGGAGAGAGACTACTGTTTAAGATCTCAGACAGGAGTAGGAGAGAGACAACTGTTTAAGATCTCACACAGGAGTAGGAGAGAGACTACTGTTTAAGATCTCAGACAGGAGTAGAGAGAGACTACTTTTCAAGCTCTCAGAGAGGAGTAGAGATAGACTACTGTTCAAGCTCTCAGACAGAGTAGGAGAGAGACTACTGTCAAGCTCTCAGACAGAGTAGGAGAGAGACTACTGTTCAAGCTCTCAGACAGGAGTAGGAGAGAGACTACTGTTTAATATCACACATGAATAGGAGAGAGACTAATGTTTAAGATCTCACACAGGAGTAGGGAGAAGAGACTACTGTTTAATATCACACAGGAGTAGGAGAGAGACTACTGTTAGATCTCAGACAGGAGTAGGAGAGAGACTACTGTTAAGATCTCAGACAGGAGTAGGAGAGAGACTACTGTTTAATATCACACAGGAGTAGGAGAGAGACTACTGTTTAATATCACACAGGAGTAGGAGAGAGACTACTGTTTATATCACACAGGAGTAGGAGAGAGACTACTGTTTAAGATCTCAGAAGAGGAGAATTGAGCGAGTGAGAGAGAGAGAGAGAGAGAGAGAGAGAGACAGAGACAGAGACAGAGACAGAGACAGAGACAGCGACAGCGACAGAGACAGAGACAGAGACAGAGACAGAGACAGAGACAGAGAGAGAGAGAGAGAGAACAAAAATAGCTTCATGACATTTTCACTGTTAGTTTTTGTTTGGACCAGGGAGATACAGTAGATGCCCTGAAAGTTCCGTTCACACACTGTATATCTCTCCAACACATATTAGCATTATGACATATTGGCATTATGACATATTAGTGTGTGTGTGTTACCTGTATGAAACCCAGCATATCAGAGGTGAAGAGAGTGTGGCTGAACATGGAACAGGGTCTGGACCTCCGCACACGCACTGACCTAGCACACTGCATTCTGGGAGATATACAGCATCACTCAACAGTCATACACTGATACACACACGCAAACTACACACATCATGGTTTTCAACAATAAAAAATGTAGTGTTGCTAGGATTTGGATCTCTCTCTCTTTTTCTCTCTCATCTGTCTCTCTCATCTGTGTCTCTCATCTCTCTCTCTCTCTCTCTCTCTCTCTCTCTCTCTCTCTCTCTCTCTCTCTCTCTCTCTCTCTCTCTCTCTCTGAGCAGAAACACAGATGTTTACTGGAGGGGTCCGCTATCAACGGCCTCAGCTGGAAAACAGACAGAGAGATGAAGCAAGAGAGGGGGTGAGGGGGGGCGGAGAGAGAGAGATAGCGAGAGAGGGGGTGAGGGG
The DNA here is from genome assembly GCF_964263955.1 of Coregonus lavaretus. NCBI lineage: Eukaryota > Metazoa > Chordata > Actinopteri > Salmoniformes > Salmonidae > Coregonus > Coregonus lavaretus. The sequence goes on along the minus strand of NW_028162161.1, from coordinate 399 downwards.
GGGCGGAGAGAGAGAGATAGCGAGAGAGGGAGAATGTGAGAGGGAGGAGGAAGGAGAGCGAGAAGTAGAGAGTTAGGGATAGTATAAGATTAGTTGTGTAGTATAATACAGTAGTAGTACAGTAGTAAGTACGTTAGTAGTATAGTAGTAGCATAGTAGTAGTACGTTAGTAGTATAGTAGTAGTATGGTAGTAGTACTTAGTATAACAGTAGTACAGTAGTAGCAGAGTAATCATATAGTTGTACAGTAGTAGTACAGTAGTAGTACAGTAATTGATAGTAGTAGTATAGTAGTAGTACAGAAATTGTATAGTAGTAGTAGTAGTACAGTAGTAGTACAGTTGTAGTACAGTTGTAGTATAGTAGTAGTACAGTATTAGTACAGTAGTATTATAGTAG
>NW_028162162.1:0-22500 GCF_964263955.1 Coregonus lavaretus | reverse complement strand
CCTCTCCTTCCTCCTTAGATACCTCTCCTTCCCTCCTTAGCTACCTCTCCTTCCCTCCTTAGCTACCTCTCCTTCCCTCCTTAGCTACCTCTCCTTCCCTCCTTAGCTACCTCCCCTCTGTAGATACCTCTCCTTCCCTCCTTAGCTACCTCTCCTTCCCTCCTTAGCTACCTCTCCTTCTCTCCTTAGCTACCTCCCCTCCGTAGATACCTCTCCTTCCCTCCTTAGCTACCTCTCCTTCTCTCCTTAGTTACCTCCCATCCTTAGATACCTATCCTTCCCTCCTTAGATACCTCTCCTTCCCTCCTTAGCTACATCTCCTTCCCTCCTTAGCTACATCTCCTTCCCTCCTTAGATACCTCTCCTTCCCTCCTTAGCTACCTCTCCTTCCCTCCTTAGCTACCTCTCCTTCCCTCCTTAGCTACCTCCCCTCCGTAGATACCTCTCCTTCCCTCCTTAGCTACCTCTCCTTCTCTCCTTAGCTACCTCCCATCCTTAGATACCTATCCTTCCCTCCTTAGATACCTCTCCTTCCCTCCTTAGCTACATCTCCTTCCCTCCTTAGCTACATCTCCTTCCCTCCTTAGATACCTCTCCTTCCCTCCTTAGGTACCTCTCCTTCCCTCCTTAGATACCTCCTCCTTCCCTCCTTCCCTCCTTAGCTACCTCTCCTTCCCTCCTTAGCTACCACTCCTTCCCTCCTTAGCTACCTCTCCTTCCCTCCTTAGATACCTCCTCCTTCCCTCCTTAGCTACCTCTCCTTCCCTCCTTAGCTACCACTCCTTCCCTCCTTAGCTATCTCTCCTTCCCTCCTTAGATACCTCTCCTTCCTGAGCTGTTTGCTTGTGTTAGATGATGTTAGGGACTAGTGTTGTGTTTACCAGGAGCAGGGGCACAGCCTGAGCCTAAAATCACTTTGTAGGATGATGCACTGCCTTTGTAGGATGATGCACTGTCTTTGAAGGATAATGCACTGCCATTGTAAGATGATGCACTGCCTTTGTAGGATGATTCACTACCTTTGTAGGATGATGCACTGCCTTTGTAAGATGATGCACTGCCTTTGTAGGATGATGCACTGCCTTTGTAGGATGATGATCTGCCTTTGTTGGATGATGCACTGCCTTTGTACGATGATGCATTGCCTTTGTAGGATGATGCACTGCCTTTGTAGGATGATGCACTGCCTTTGTAGGATGATGCTCTGCCTTTGTAGGATGATGTACTGCCTTTGTAGGATGATGCACTGCCTTTGTAGGATGATGCACTGCCTTTGTAGGATGATTATCTGCCTTTGTAGGGTGATGCACTGCCTTTGTAGGATGATGGTCTGCCTTTGTAGGATGATGCACTGCCTTTGTAGGATGATGCACAGCCATTGTAGGATGATGCACTGCCTTTGTAGGATGATGCACTGCCTTTGTAGGATGATGCTCTGCCTTTGTTGCAGGTGTAATAAGCTTTTAAATGCCAATGTCCATGATCAGTGTGTGTGTTTGTGTGTGTTTGTGTGTGTGTGTGTGTTTGTGTGTGTGTTTGTGTGTGTGTTTTTGTGTTTGCGTGTGTGTTTTTGTGTGTGTGTTTGTGTGTGTGTGCGGTTGTTTGTTTCAACATGCTTGTGTGTGTGTTTGTATAGTCTCACTGGTTTGTGTGTGTGTGTGTATGTGTGTGTGATGGATTATCCTGGGTGAGTGTAGGGTGTTTCCCTATCCCAGCTCAGTGAGTGTACTGTAGGATTGGTAGTGACTGTTATCCCTGTGATCATTGCCAGGGCTCAGTGGGAGCTGCAGGGATTCGTCTGTTCATCTGTGCCACCTCTCCTCCATGCCACTGTGCCATCTCCACTGATGGGCACGGCCACAGCACTGAACTGAGGGACCTATCTAGTTGTAGAATGTATCCGTATGTACTCTCTTCTTTTCTCTCGTCTTCCTCCTGTATTCTTCTCTTTCTTTAATGTAGGGTCATAGTATCTCTGTTTGTCTTCTTTACCTCTCTTCCTCCCTCTCTTCTCTCGTTCCATTATAGTATCATAGTATCTCTAGCTGTCTCTGTTTGTTCTCTCTGTCTGCCTCTCTCACTCTCTCCCTCCTCTCTCTTTTATCAGTAGGTTTCTCTGTCTGCCTCTCTCCCTCCTCTCTCTTTTATCAGTAGGTATCAATTCAATTTCAATTTCAATTTCAATTCAATTTCAATTCAATTCAATTTAAGGGCTTTATTGGCATGGGAAACGTGTGTTAACATTGCCAAAGCAAGTGAAGTAGATAGTAAACAAAAGTGAAATAAACTATAAATATTAACAGTAAACATTACACTCAGAAGTTTCAAAAGAATAAAGACATTTCAAATGTCATATTATGTATATATACAGTGTTGTAACAATGTGCAAATAGTTAAAGTACAAATGGGAAAATAAATAAACATAAATATGGGTTGTATTTACAATGGTGTTTGTTCTTCACTGGTTGCCCTTTTCTTGTGGCAACAGGTCACACATCTTGCAGCTGTGATGGCACACTGTGGTTTTTCACCTAGTAGATAAGGGAGTTTATCAAAATTGGGTTTGTTTTCTAATTCTTTGTGGATCGCTGTATTCTGAGGGAAATATGTGTCTCTAATATGGTCATACATTTGGCAGGAGGTTAGGAAGTCAGCTCAGTTTCCACCTCATTTTGTGGGCAGTGTGCACATAGCCTGTCTTCTCTTGAGAGCCAGGTCTGCCTACGGCGGCCTTTCTCAATAGCAAGGCTATGCTCACTGAGTCTGTACATAGTCAAAGCTTTCCTTAAGTTTGGGTCAGTCACAGTGGTCAGGTATTCTGCCACTGTGTACTCTCTGTTTAGGGCCAAATAGCATTCTAGTTTGCTCTGTTTTTTTGTTTGTTCTTTCCAATGTGTCAAGTAATTCTCTTTTTGTTTTCTCATGATTTGGTTGGGTCTAATTGTGTTGTTGTTGTTGTTGTTGTCCTGGGGCTGTGTGGGGTCTGTTTGTGTTTGTGAACAGAGGCCCAGGACAAGCTTACTTAGGGGACTCTTCTCCAAGTTCATCTCTCTGTAGGTGATGGCTTTGTTATGGAAGGTTTGGGAATCGCTTCCTTTTAAGTGGTTATAGAATTTAACGGCTCTTTTCTGGATTTTGATAATTAGCGAGTATTGGCCTAATTCTGCTCTGCATGCATTATTTGGTGTTTTACGTTGTACACGGAGGATGTTTTTGCAGAATTCTGCATGCAGAGTCTCAATTTGGTGTTTGTCCCATTTTGTGAATTCTTGGTTGGTGAGCGGACCCCAGACCTCAGAACCATAAAGGGCAATGGGTTCTATAACTGATTCAAGTATTTTTAGCCAGATCCTAATTGGTATGTCAAATTGTATGTTCCTTTTGATGGCATAGAAAGCCCTTCTTGCCTTGTCTCTCAGATCGTTCACAGCTTTGTGGAAGTTACCTGTGGCGCTGATGTTTAGGCCGAGGTATGTATAGTTTTTTGTGTGCTCTAGGACAACGGTGTCTAGATGGAATTTGTATTTGTGGTCCTGGCAACTGGACCTTTTTTGGAACACCATTATTTTTGTCTTACTGAGATTTACTGTCAGGGCCCAGGTCTGACAGAATCTGTGCAGAAGATCTAGGTGCTGCTGTAGGCCCTCCTTGGTTGGTGACAGAAGCACCAGATCATCAGCAAACAGAAGACATTTAACTTCAGATTCTAGTAGGGTGAGGCCGGGTGCTGCAGACTGTTCTAGTGCCCTCGCCAATTCGTTGATATATATGTTGAAGAGTGTGGGGCTTAAACTGCATCCCTGTCTCACCCCACGGCCCTGTGGAAAGAAATGTGTGTGTTTTCTGCCAATTTTAACCGCACACTTGTTGTTTGTGTACATGGATTTTATAATGTCGTATGTTTTTCCCCCAACCCCACTTTCCATCAATTTGTATAGCAGACCCTCATGCCAAATTGAGTCGAAAGCTTTTTTGAAATCAACAAAGCATGAGAAGACTTTGCCTTTGTTTTGGTTTGTTTGTTTGTCAATTAGGGTGTGCAGGGTGAATACGTGGTCTGTCGTACGGTAATTTGGTAAAAAGCCAATTTGACATTTGCTCAGTACATTGTTTTCACTGAGGAAATGAACTAGTCTGCTGTTAATGATAATGCAGAGGATTTTCCCAAGGTTGCTGTTGACGCATATCCCACGGTAGTTATTGGGGTCAAATTTGTCTCCACTTTTGTGGATTGGGGTGATCAGTCCTTGGTTCCAAATATTGGGGAAGATGCCAGAGCTAAGGATGATGTTAAAGAGTTTAAGCATAGCTAATTGAAATTTGTGGTCTGTATATTTTATCATTTCATTGAGGATACCATCAACACCACAGGACTTTTTGGGTTGGAGGGTTTGTATTTTGTCCTGTAGTTCATTCAATGTAATTGGAGAATCCAGTGGGTTCTGGTAGTCTTTAATAGTTGATTCTAAGATTTGCATTTGATCATGTATATTTTTTTGCTGTTTGTTCTCTGTTATAGGGCCAAAAAGATTGGAGAAGTGGTTTACCCATACATCTCCGTTTTGGATAGATAGCTCTTCGTGTTGTTGTTTGTTTAGTGTTTTCCAATTTTCCCAGAAGTGGTTAGAGTCTATGGATTCTTCAATTACATTGAGCTGATTTCTGACATGCTGTTCCTTCTTTTTCCGTAGTGTATTTCTGTATTGTTTTAGTGATTCACCAAAGTGAAGGCGTAGGCTCAGGTTTTCTGGGTCTCTATGTTTTTGGTTGGATAGGTTTCTCAATTTCTTTCTTTGGTTTTTGCATTCTTCATCAAACCATTTATCACTGTTATTACTTTTCTTTGGTTTTCTGTTAGAGATTTTTAGATTTGATAGGGAAGCTGAGAGGTCACATATACTGTTTAGGTTTTCTACTGCCAAGTTTACTGCCAAGGTATCTCTGTCTGCCTCTCTCCCTCCTCTCTGTTTCATCAGTAGGTATCTCTGTCTGCCTCTCTCCCTCCTCTCTGTTTTATCAGTAGGTATCTCTGTCTGCCTCTCTCCTTCCTCTCTGTTTTATCAGTAGGTATCTTATTACATTATAATCTAATCTGTTTACCTGCGTGTTGGTATCATTCCCATCTATGTGTGTTGTTGTCATCTTTTCCATTAACCCTGTGACAGATTACCGCCTGATAAAAGTGTAAAGATCTGGGTGGGTTTTGTGAATGTAAAGGATTATAGCGTAATTACCCTACTTTTCCCCACTCATAATCTCCCGTAATCCCATTTGACTCATATGTTTTGTGTTAGATGTTTCAGAGCGGGTTTTTATATTTGGAGAAGTTAATCTGTTTACAAAAGAGTCAGACAGTTTTTTCTCAATTTTCCCCATTTATTTCCACCACGAAGACGTCGGCATACATTCACTGTTCCAGTGCTCCTACTCATCAGCGAACCTATTCAACCTATTAATAGCTGGAGTGGGTTGTGTCTTGGTTCAGCTATGCAGTGGTTGACCTTGACTAGCTAGCTGTAACCTCTGAAATGCCTGTGTTATCATCACTCAATAGCGGACATATCTATTGTTGAAGTCTTGTGCTTTTGTTTATGTGTGCTGTTATCTATTAGACAGACGGGCTGAGAGCTAGACAATATTATGCAGTCTATGCCCCCCCCCCTGTCTGTCTGTCTGTCTGTCTGTCTGTCTGTCTGTCTGTCTGTCTGTCTGTCTGTCTGTCTGTCTGTCTGTCTGTCTGTCTGTCTGTCTGTCTGTCTGTCTGTCTGTCTGTCTGTCTGTCTGTCTGTCTGTCTGTCTGTCTGTCTGTCTGTCTGTCTGTCTGTCTGTCTGTCTGTCTGTCTGTCTGTCTGTCTGTCTGTCTGTCTGTATGTCTCTGTCACAGTATGTCTGTATATATGTATGTCTCTGTCACAGTCTTTCTGTCTGTCACAGTATTTCTGTCTATCTGCTAGTCTGTCTGTCTCTGTCTGTCTCTGTCTGTCTGTCCATATGTCTGTCCGTCTGTCTGTCTATCTCTCTGTCACAGTCTGTCTGTCTGTCTGTCTGCCTGTGTCGCAGTCTGTCTGTCTGTCTGTATTTATCTGTCTGTCTGTCTGTTTGTCTGTCTGTTTTTCTGTCTGCCTGTGTCACAGTCTGTCTGTCACAGTCTGTCTGTCTGTATTTTTCTGTCTGTCTGTCTGTCTGTCCGTCAGTCCGTCTCAGGTCTGTCTGTCTGCCTGTATGTCACAGTCTGCCGGTCAGTCTGTCTGTCTGTATTTCTCTGTCTGTCTGTCTGTCTGTCTGTATGTCTCTGTCTTTCCTCTGTCCGTTTGTCCGTCTGGCCGTCAGTCCGTCTGTCCATCCGTCCGTTACAGTCTGTCACAGTCTGTTCAACAGCCAGTCTGTCAGTCTTTCTGTCAGTCTTTCTGTCAGTCTTTCTGTCTGTCTGTCTGTCTGTCTGTCTGTCTGTCTGTCTGTCTGTCTGCCTGTCTGCCTGTCTGTCTATCTGTCACTAGGTTAGCCTTATCTCAGGTTCACAGGTGGGAGGCAGACTGAGCTCATCAGTAAGGCTGGCGCATTAGTAAGGGAGGGAGAGCTCTGATGTTTTGCTGGTAGAGAGAGCGAGACAGAGAGGGAGACAGAGAGACTTGGAGCCTCATCCCTTGACGGAGTGTAACCTTGACGATGCCTATTCTCCTGGTTGGCATGGATCGGCTCAGACGCCCGCAGAGGAACCGATCAATATTTCTGCTACTTGTTTTTGACTTCTCCTCCTCCTCCTCCTCCTCCTCCTCCTCCTCCTGCTCCTCCTCTACCTCCTCCTCCTCCTCCTCTACATCCTCCTCCTCCTCCTCCTCCTCCTCCTCCTCTTCTCCTCTCTTCTCTGCTTCTTTCTTTCTCTACCATAGGACTTTATCAGATTTAGCTGGTTTGTGGCGCGCCTCACCGTCTCTCCCCACAAACCAAATAATGCCTCTAATTTGCATGGGCACAGTTTAGGGATGTTAATGCATTTTGTGATTTTTCATCTTTCAGGGACAAAGACAATTTTTTTATGAAAAAGCATAAATATCCAATTATTTCTGAAAGTGGAGAGCACATACAGTATACACACACACACATACACACACACACACACACACACACACACACACACACACACACACACACACACACACACACACCTCACTGCATGGTGTTTTTCCCACACATCCAGCAAAGCCTTGAGTGTGAGAGAGAGTGTGGCCCCAAACATGAATTCATTAGCATCCTTTGATGTGCTGGCACAGCATGTGGCCTGGAGTTACTGTGTGTGATTACTGTGGGTAGATCTGGCAATCGCAGGGCTACCTACAGTGGGGGAAAAAAGTATTTAGTCAGCCACCAATTGTGCAAGTTCTCCCACTTAAAAAGATGAGAGAGGCCTGTAATTTTCATCATATGTACACGTCAACTATGACAGACAAATTGAGGGAAAAAAATCCAGAAAATCACATTGTATGATTTTTAATGAATTTATTTGAAAATTATGGTGGAAAATAAGTATTTGGTCACCTACAAACAAGCAAGATTTCTGGCTCTCACAGATCTGTAACTTCTTCTTTAAGAGGCTCCTCTGTCCTCCACTCGTTACCTGTATTAATGGCACCTGTTTGAACTTGTTATCAGTATAAAATACACCTGTCCACAACTTCAAACAGTCACACTCCAAACTCCACTATGGCCAAGACCAAAGAGCTGTCAAAGGACACCAGAAACACAATTGTAGACCTGCACCAGGCTGGGAAGACTGAATCTGCAATAGGTAAGCAGCTTGGTTTGAAGAAATCAACTGTGGGAGCAATTATTAGGTAAAAACTCAACTCGTCGTGTTTGGAGGACAAAGAATGCTGAGTTGCATCCAAAGAACACCATACCTACTGTGAAGCATGGGGGTGGAAACATCATGCTTTGGGGCTGTTTTTCTGCAAAGGGACCAGGACGACTGATCCGTGTAAAGGAAAGAATGAATGGGGCCATGTATCGTGAGATTTTGAGTGAAAACCTCCTTCCATCAGCAAGGGCATTGAAGATGAAACGTGGCTGGGTCTTTCAGCATGACCATGATCCCAAACACACCGCCTGGGCAACGAAGGAGTGGCTTCGTAAGAAGCATTTCAAGGTCCTGGAGTGGCCTAGCCAGTCTCCAGATCTCAACCCCATAGAAAATCTTTGGAGGGAGTTGAAAGTCCGTGTTGCCCAGCGACAGCCCCAAAACATCACTGCTCTAGAGGAGATCTGCATGGAGGAATGGGCCAAAATACCAGCAACAGTGTGTGAAAACCTTGTGAAGACTTACAGAAAACGTTTGACCTGTGTCATTGCCAACAAAGGGTATATAACAAAGTATTGAGAAACTTTTGTTATTGACCAAATACTTATTTTCCACCATAATTTGCAAATAAATTCATAAAAAATCCTACAATGTGATTTTCTGGATTTCTTTTCTCATTTTGTCTGTCATAGTTAACGTGTACCTATGATGAAAATTACAGGCCTCTCTCATCTTTTTAAGTGGGAGAACTTGCACAATTGGTGGCTGACTAAATACTTTTTTTCCCCACTGTATAGGACACAGAGACACACACACAAGCAGACAGGTACACACGCACACACACACACACACACACACACTTGAAGAGACACACATACACACACACACATACGCACACACACACACACACACACTGCTTGGTACTCAGCATTAAGGAGATAGATTGGGTGTCCTGTCCAGGGGGTGTACTTGTACATCAACCCACAGGGCATAAACTGGTTGAATCAATGTTGTTTCCACGTCATTTCAACCCCCCAAAAATTAATGTGATGTCGTTGACTCAACGTGGAAAACGGATTGGGTTTGCAAAAAAGTCATCAACGTAAAGGCATTTCGTATCACCTTGAATTCAAATCAGTTGACAACTCAACCAAATGTAAATCAAAAATAGACGTTGAACTGACATCTGTGCTCAGTGGGAAGCTGCCTCACACTACAGAGACAGGAGATAGACTCCTGCTCCTATGAGCCGTTCCAGCTAAACAAGCCAAGGCTTCTTACATCCTGTGTACAAAGGTGAAGAAAAGGCACACATAATGTAGATGTAGATAAACAATGTGTTTGAATGTTCAGGGCTGTGTGTGTTGTATGAATTGGAACATGGCTGAGCCACTCAGATTTAATTAATGGCGTGCGATGATCAGCAGGCAAAGGCAAATAGGAGCTAAATGAGCTTCCCAATGGGCAGGATAATTGCATGTCACCGACGGTTTCAGGTCGCGATCATCATACATTCTTGAAGGCGCCAAAGCCAGCTGGTTATTTCTGTGTTAGTGTGTGTGTGTGAGAGAGAGAGAGAGAGAGAGAGAGAGAGAGAGAGAGAGAGAGGGGGAGGGATAGTGTTTGTATGTGCGATGTGTGTGTGTGTGTGTGTGTGTGTGTGTGTGTGTGTGTGTGTGTGTGTGTGTGTGTGTGTGTGTGTGTGTGTGTGTGTGTGTGTGTGTGCGTGCGTGTGTTTGCACCTGCCACAGAGAACGAGATGATATGTGTACCCATCGACACTTCAGGTTCTGTGATATTCCACCTTCATTCCTTCCATCCATCCCCCCCTCCCGATTTCTCTCTTTTGCTATTTACAGTTGAATGAAGTTGTTGAGGTATTTCCAGCTGAGCACTTTGTTATCCAGGTACTCTGTCCCCCGCTGGTAAATTAGAGTTGGGAGCTCACAGCAGCTCCCTGTGTAAGATTAATATTACAACAGTCCTTTATTTTTAGTCGAGGCAGAGAGCCCAATGCCCTTTCATTAGTCCTTCTTCAGTCCTTGAGTTCTCCCCCCCCTTTCTTCTTCGTTTGACCGCCTACTTCTTTACCTTTTCCAAGGATAAATTATTACTCTTTCTTTCTCCATCTTTCTCTCTCTCTCTCTCTCTCTCTCTCTCTCTCTCTCTCTCTCTCTCTCTCTCTCTCTCTCTCTCTCTCTTTCTCTCTCTCTCTCTCTCTCATTCTCTGGCACTCATCTCTCTCTCTCTCTCTCTCTCTCTCTCTCTCTCCCTCTCTCTCTCTCTCTCTCTCTCTCTCTCTCTCTCTCTCTCTCTCTCTCTCTCTGGCACTCACCCTCTCACTCTCTCTCGCTCTCTCTCAAATGTGTTAACCCATCGGCTGATCTGTTCTTTTCTCTCAGTAATATGAGTCAGAGTGAGTGTGATCAGATTGCAGCCCAGTTGGGGGGGTTCCATGATTGCTCCTCACCAGGAGATTTCACCTGGAGATACCAAGTAACTATCTGATCAGAGCTATCTGTCAATGTGGGAGAAATAATCCCCCTGGGCAAAAACTGTTTGAATCAACATTCAAAACTGATTGGATTTGCAAAAAGCCATCAACCTAATCACATTTAATATTTTTTCACCCAATCTTAACCTATATCCAATGACATGGTGACATTTTTTATTGATTTCACATGAATTCACATTAGTTGACAACTCAACCAAATGTAAATCAAAACTAGACGTTGAACTGACGTCTGTGCCCAGTGCGATGGGCTCAACCTAACACTGACTCATACATGTACATGCAAATGATACAATGTGATATGATATGACAAGATAAGATACAATGTTATATGATACAATACATTATTGTCCATTGTCATGGAAATTCATTTTGTTAGCCCGGAGGTACAGATGTAGGATCTTAATTTGATCACCCGGTTGCAGGAGAACTTTCCTGCAATGCAGGACATTTAAAACTTGCAGTGGAATGACCAAAGTGCCCTCTAGTGGCCTCATGGGTGGAATGTTATTAATCTTTTTCGTAATTTCATAACTAATCAACGTTATATATATATATATTTTAATGCTGAAAACAATGATAGAGCTACAATTAAGAGCAGTGAGTGTGAGATTTGTTTAGCATCAGTGTAATTAATGCAAGAGTGTGTGTGTGTGTGTGTGGTGTGTGTGTCAGCAGTGTTGTGGAGGCTGACCCTGGATACCACGCAGGTGATCACCTGTTCATGGGGGAGAGCTAATGAGCAGCTGGAAGCACAGGGGACTGCAGTGTTTACAGGAAATGCTCTCCTCATTTCCTCTTGGTGTGTTTTATGTACTGTGTAGCCTTTATTTCTGTGCGTTTCAACATACAGAACATACTCTATATGTATCTCTGTGTGGGTACTGTGTTTGTGTGTGTGTGTGTGTATAGGCAAGGAGGAACAGTAGTGGGATATTGCTGAGGCTTGACAAACGACCCAGGGACTGACGAGGCGCTTGTTTCTGCAACCACTAGCACTTCCTCCTAATTGCTCCACCTCTGCCCATAAACTCTGTGTGTGTGTGTGAGTGTGTGTGTGTGTGTACTGTGTGTGTGTAGAGTGTTAGAGCTATGTCTCCTAGCCATGTCAGCAGGTGGGAAGCTCTATCTGGAGAAAAGAGGGAAAAATCACCAAAGCATGCAAATCACACTCTGAGGGGAGAATCAATTATGAGTGGAGCAGCCTGGCTGTGAGGGATGTGATGGGATGTAAGGGGCCCATGCAGAGACACAGAGACGGTGTATGACCAAAGATAACCCCCCCGGGTCCTGCATTAGCCCTCTGACAACACACAGTCCCCTACTCACACCATGGTTCTCTCAGACTTTATACCCTCTTTCTCGTTGTCTCACTGTCTCGCTTGATGTCTTCTGTCTGTCTCTGAAAAGTTCAGATGGGTTTGGACTTGATAATGTATGTCTCTCTTTTTCTGCTGCCTTATTGCCTTTTTATTAGTGCAGTGCTCTGTATGATAAATATGTCTGATACTCTGTTTGATAAATATGTCTGATACTCTGTATGATAAATGTGTATGGAGACTCTGTATGATAAATGTGTATGGAGACTCTGTATGATAAATGTGTATGTAGACTCTTTATGTAGACACGTGAATGTTGTCTTTTTGTGTTTCCCACCTCATATTTCTCTTCTCTTCTCCAGGTATAGAATGACCTCAATCCCAAGAGAGGCCTGATCACGGATTGGCTGAGAGTACTGGACCGAGCCCCTTCTAGCCCTCCCTGAAGCCCCGGACCATGGAGTCCCACCACACCAGGACACGGACTACCTGTCTTACCCTATGCTGCTTCCTGTTGGCCCTGGCCCTCCCTCTCTCCTTGGCATCCAGGCCCCTCCCCCATGCCCCCGACGGCGCCGCCATCATCACCGCCTCCATCGACGTAGCCGAGGAGGAGGACTATAGCACGTTCAGCGCAGAGAACCCTGAGTGGAAGTTCAACCACGTGGCCGTGGACGAACGCAACGGCAACGTGTACCTAGGAGCGGTCAACCGCATCTACAAACTCTCCCCCGACCTAAATGTACAGGTGTACCACGAGACTGGCCCCGACGAGGACAACCGCAAGTGCTACCCGCCACGCATCGTGCAGCCCTGCAGCGAGCCGCTATCTCTCACCAACAACGTCAACAAGATGCTGCTGATGGACTACCGGGAGAACCGGCTACTAGCCTGTGGTAGTCTCTATCAGGGCATCTGTAAACTCCTCCGCCTGGATGACCTGTTCAAGCTGGGAGAGCCTTTCCACAAGAAGGAGCACTACCTGTCTGGGGTCAACGAGAGCGGTTCGGTGTTCGGCGTCATCGTGTCGTACGGGGACTCCTCGCCCGACAAGCTGTTTGTGGCCACGGCAGTGGATGGCAAGCCCGAGTACTTCCCCACCATCTCCAGCCGCAAGCTGGCGCGCAACTCGGAGGAGGACAGCATGTTCGCCTACGTCTTCCACGACGAGTTCGTAGCATCCATGATCAAGATCCCGTCAGACACGTTCACCATCGTGCCGGACTTCGACATCTACTACGTCTACGGATTCGGCTCGGGTAACTTCGTCTACTTCCTTACACTGCAGCCGGAGATGGGGAATGGGCCGACCGCCGGCTCCTCCTCCGCGGGGCGGGAACAGGTGTACACTTCTAAAATAGTCCGGCTGTGTAAAGACGACACAGCGTTTAACTCGTATGTGGAGGTGCCCCTGGGCTGTGTGAAGGGGGGCGTGGAGTACCGGCTTCTACAGGCAGCCTACCTCTCCAAGGCGGGGGCCATATTGGGGCGCTCGCTTGGTGTGGGGCCCGACGATGACGTTCTCTTCACCGTCTTCTCCAAGGGCCAGAAGCGCCGGCCGCGCGAGGCCTCGCAGGAGTCAGCGCTGTGCGTGTTCGCCCTGCGGGAGATCAACGAGCGCATCAAGGAACGGCTGCAGTCATGCTACAAGGGTGAGGGCACCCTGGACCTGGCCTGGCTCAAGGTCAAAGACATCCGCTGCAGCAGCGCTGTGAGTACCAAACACACACACACACACACACACACACACACACACACACACACACACACACACACACACACACACACACTACTTAACACCTACACAGAATACACTTAGGGCAGTGTTACCCAACCATTTTCACACCTCATCCATCGAATCAAGGTCTTGATGATTTTTAAAAAATTTATTTTACCTTTATTTAACTAGGCAAGTCAGTTAAGAACAAATTCTTATTTACAATGACGGCCAAACCCGGACGGCGCTGGGCCAATTGTGCGCCGCCCTATGGGACTCCCAATCACGGACGGTTGTGATACAGCCTGGAATCAAACCAGGGGGTCTGTAGTGACGCCTCAAGCACTGAGATGCAGTGCCTTAGACTGCTGCGCCACTTGACTTTGTCATTCGACATCAATTTTGTTCACCACAAACCAGTGTGGCGCGTATGTTGAATACAGTCCTATTTACCTTGTGTTACCAATGCTGGAATACAAGAGTAGGGATTCATAAGTGAGCTGTATTCAACTTCAACACTGTGTTAAATCTGTTCTACATTCTGACAATGAAACACGTAGTAACAAGAGGTGCATATTTAGGGTGTTTTTAGTTTGTTCTACTAAATGAAACATGAAGGCTCATCACCCACACTACACAACAGTACCATAATGAGAGTTTTGTCTCACTCTGAAGGTATATTAGACATGTTTCTGGGTGGGCTGCTGCACCATTGGATTAATTTGAAGTATTAACCAGCTCCGGTATCTGTTTCTCTATTCCTCTTAGAGGGTTGGGCAACTCACTCTCATAAGTAATTAACATAATCTACCTCACTCCTTCGTGATATTAGCAATTCAATAACACATTTCAATTGATCTCTTCAGGTTAAATCACACGTCAACAGTGTCTCTCAAAGCAAAGCAGAGCTTTGATGAGACGCAACAGTATTTAAAAAAAATAGCTACCGCTCCTCCTCAGGTAAAACGCAGACAAGGTGAAGAAACAAGAAATTGCCTTCCCTTGGAGAGTCCATTTATTACTGTGATGACATTTCACTGAATAGCAGTCACTGCCAAATGAATAGCAGTCACTGCCAAATGAATAGCAGTCAGGCAGGGTTCTCCACAGCTGCTATGCTGTGCTGAACATTAGCTAATAAACAAACCCATCAGTGGGTCTTAATGCAGGGGACCTCGCTCCTTAGTCTAAAGAGCTCCCCTGCTATCTCTACTGTTCACTATAGTTTCCTGCAGTTTCACTCCTATAGGATTGACAAAGGCGCTGCGTAAAGTCACACAATCTGCAGTTACGTTGTGATTAATGTACTGTATGGATGTTTCTGGAAACTGTCTAAAGTGAGGGATGACGTAACACTGACGTTGCGTTAGGTATCTTCAAATTCCTCAGACTTTTCTGGAAGACATGAGCTTGTTAGTGCTTGTGAGCCTCTCTTTTAGTTCATTTGGGGAGTGTCGAAAGTTGTACAGTCACAAAGACTAATTAATTCATTAATTTATCTGTGCTAGTGTGTACAAGTTTGTACGGGTCTGACTGTGCTGTGATTAAATACATGAAGTTGTCCCTATCGGTGCAATGACATGACTAATCTTAGTCTAGAGGAAGGGTGTGATTCTCAGATTCCCAGATTCTACCCTTCTCCTCCTTTTACAGTTTGATTCAGAGGGACTATCTCAACTGAAGAACAGAGAACTTGTATCATAGGCGTGCGGCGTGCTGCTCACTGTGTTTCCAGCGAGGGATTAATCAGTGGTGGCGTGTGCCGTCGTTGGGGGGTGGTGGTGGGAGGATACGGGGTTAGCGGTGAGGAATGGTGCCATTTCAGCACGTGCCACAGTATGGCGACCTCAGTATGAATTAGAGGCGGGCGCCGTCACTAAGCCCCAGCCTGGAGATGGATGGCCCTTACTCTCCCCTGGCCGCTCTGTCACTATGGATACTAGAACCTTTTCCCTTAAAGGCAGGGAGAAGCACTTTGATTATACGGCAAAGAAAAAAAAAAACTATACAAATGATGTCTGAAGATTTTTAAAATGATTGATATTCAAGGAGGGGGGTTGCATAAATGATTGCCTGGTTTTACAGGGATTTGACTTGTTCATAACACATGTTCATACAGTGGGGAAAAAAAGTATTTAGTCAGCCACCAATTGTGCAAGTTCTCCCACTCCCAAAGATGAGAGAGGCCTGTAATTTTCATCATAGGTACACGTCAACTATGACAGACAAATTGAGGAAAAAAAACCAGAAAATCACATTGTAGGATTTTTTATGAATTTATTTGCAAATTATGGTGGAAAATAAGTATTTGGTCACCTACAAACAAGCAAGATTTCATGCTCTCACAGACCTGTAACTTCTTCTTTAAGAGGCTCCTCTGTCCTCCACTCGTTACCTGTATTAATGGCACCTGTTTGAACTTGTTATCAGTATAAAAGACACCTGTCCACAACCTCAAACAGTCACACTCCAAACTCCACTATGGCCAAGACCAAAGAGCTGTCAAAGGACACCAGAAACAAAATTGTAGACCTGCACCAGGCTGGGAAGACTGAATCTGCAATAGGTAAGCAGCTTGGTTTGAAGAAATCAACTGTGGGAGCAATTATTAGGAAATGGAAGACATACAAGACCACTGATAATCTCCCTCGATCTGGGGCTCCACGCAAGATCTGTGGCCTAGCCAGTCTCCAGATCTCAATCCCATAGAAAAATCTTTGGAGGGAGTTGAAAGTCCGTGTTGCCCAGCGACAGCCCCAAAACATCACTGCTCTAGAGGAGATCTGCATGGAGGAATGGGCCAAAATACCAGCAACAGTGTGGGAAAACCTTGTGAAGACTTACAGAAAACGTTTGACCTGTGTCATTGCCAACAAAGTATTGAGAAACTTTTGTTATTGACCAAATATTTATTTTCCACCATAATTTGCAAATAAATTCATTAAAAATCCTACAATGTGATTTTCTAGATTTTTTTTTTCTCATTTTGTCTGTCATAGTTGACGTGTACCTATGATGAAAATTACAGGCCTCTCTCATCTTTTTATGTGGGAGAACTTGCACAATTGGTGGCTGACTAAATTATTTTTTCCCCCACTGTATATAGAGGTACGCACACACACACACACACACACGCACACACATCAGTAAGTGATTAGAGGTAAATGGCGGGGCGTCTGTGTTGTTCTTGGATCTTTGCACAATGGGAACATGTTGTCTGACAAAGATTGGGGGATGACAGAGAAAGAGACAGAGAAAGAAAGAGAGAGATAGAGAACCTGCTAGCTGTGTATGTGTGGGGGAGATGGATGTCTCCCTAATATCACACTGATAATTTTACCCAAATCCTGGTTGTGAGTCTCCAATTAATTCCTCACTCTCTTTTCAATAATGCATGAAAGGGAACGCCGCCCACCCCCCACCCCCCCAGCACGCCGCATTTTGAATATTGCCAGAAATGTAGTTCAAGTCATCATTTGCTTGCTTCCCTCCAAATGCAGCAGCCAAGATAGTCACAGGCTCCAACCACAGGGCTGTAGTGTAGAGAGGAGAGAGACTGCATGGCAGAGAAGCAGCAGCTACTGTAGTAACAGCTAGTAGCTTTGGGTTTGTGCTCATATGAAAGTCTAATGAGGAACCACAGAACCACAGAGCGAGATCAAGTGAAGGTCCTCTCTCTCTCTCTCTCTCTCTCTCTCTCTCTCTCTCTCTCTCTCTCTCTCTCTCTCTCTCTCTCTCTCTCTCTCTCTCTTCTCTCTCTCTCTCTCCCTCTCTCTCTCTCTCTCTCTCTCTCGCTATCTCTCTCTTTCCCTCTCTCTCTCTGGTTCTGGTTCTCTCTCCCTTTCAAGCTCTCTTGTCGTATTTTTCACATGGTATGTTTTCCCCCCAATTATAGAGAGGATGAACTGCCCCTAGGCTCATTAGAGTAGCTTGGCTGTAGAGAGGAGCAGAGAGGCAGACACATGCACACCCTTAATACAGACGATATATGCATCCACACACACACACACGCACACACACACACAGAAACACACACGCACGCACACACACAGAAACACACACACACAGAAACACACACACACACAGAAACACATACACACACACACACACACACACACAGAAACACACACGCACGCACACACACAGAAACACACACACACAGAAACACACACACACACAGAAACACATACACACACACACACACACACACACACACACACACACACACACACACACACACACACACACACACACACACACACACACACACACTAGAAGCAAAGACAATGGTCATTCACCTCAGCTCGTTAGATAAACTCTGTCTTTGAAAGGAGTACCAATTTGTATGATTGCCACTTTGTGTTAGGGGAACTCTAGAGTGCATAGAATGCTCTTGTCTCTAACATCTCTGTTGTAGCAGTTGGTTTTTCAGCCAATAATATTAGCTGGCTTGTGAGGGCTTAATTGACTAGAAGTGAATTGCAGCCAAAAATAAGCAATTGATCAATTCATCATTAAAAAACGATTTAATTGTAAGTTAAGTTTTATATATCTGAAAAAGCATCCTGTAACATCAGTGTGTATATCAGAAACATGTGGGTTGTTAAATCTGCCGGTGAACTTAATGTTGGATTAGTCAAAGAAGAGTCCCTGTGGATTTGAATTTGGCAGCATGCATCTATTTCAAGAGCAGATACAGATATGGAATTACAGAAAGGCTCAGAGGTAGAGGTGAACCACGCTGAATGCTCTGCGGTGATTTGATGTCCGATTACAGGAAGCCACAGCCGATTGGCTGAAGCAGGCAGTAGTTTACTCTCAGGGATGTGATTGGTTTTCCTAGATGGTGTTGCTTGGATTTGGTTCCTTTCGATCAGATCGTATGAATGGAGATGTGAATGTATGGAAAGTTCTTACTCTATCCCTGTGCCAGCAGTAGGTGGTACAATCAATACGCTTTGTGAAAATCTCCCATTGACATCAACGCTTGATTTTCCTTATCCAAAAGTGTGTAACTCAAGTTAGGATTCATCCATAACAGCATGCCACCACATCAATGTCACAGCGACAGACATTTTAGGATATAGGACATTTTAAAAGGGTCACTATGGCACATTTTTATTCCCCCCCTAGTGAGTCAACAGTGGGCCTATAGCTGTCCAGCACAGCCGGGAAAATACCTATTAAAGCTGGTTTTGTGAGGTCAGGCCTACTGCACCTCTTGTCGGTAGAGGAGCTGCATCAGAACGGGGACAGAGGAGGAGGATGCCACGCTCGACTGAACCACATAATGCATGCTCAACAGTACCAGTCTGGGCCGGGTCCGCATCCATAGATCATTGTGAAGTGGCATGTGACCTATACAACAAAAAAAAGCGCCTGCTCCTCCTCGACATGTTCACCGTGTCAGCAGGAATGAGAGAAAAAACAAGACGCAGGATAGCAGTAAATTCTCTCCTTTCTCTTCTCGCCCTCTCTCTCTTTCTCTCTCGCCTGTTTTGCTGTAAACATGGCTAGCTGAGTGGTTTTCTCACCGCTCTAGGCTGCGTACAGAGAGGAGAGACAAGGTCGCGTGTACACCCCTGTCACATGACTGCGGTCCTCCTCGCCCTCACTCCCCACTTCCTAATGATCATAAATGACATGTCGTTAAGTAGCATGCTATCGGCTATTCTTCTACATTTGTCATCCACGCCGACTTCACATTCATAATTATTTCCAACTAATTAGATTATTGTACTTCGTCGCCAGTCTCTCGCTCTCCAACAACCCCCCCCCCCCACCCCCCCCCACCCCCCCCCACCCACCCACTTGAAAGCAGCTCGGACAGCAGCACTCATCTGGACTAAGTTCATGTTTGATGTTCTTCTTTTTGATAATGGCTCTTCTCCCTTCCGTCTCTTAATTTGATCAACCTTTGGATATTGTGTCCTGTTCCGGGCGGCCTTCTTTATGAGTTGAGCGGTGATTGGAGTTTAATCAGCGTCGTCTGGTGATTCAGTCCCCTCCACATCCTCCGGATCTGGCTTCATTAAAACACAGTCTTGTTCCAAATGGCACCCTAATCCCTATGTAGTGCACTACTTTTGACCAGGGTCCATAGTAGAGTATGTAGGGAAACAGGGTGCCATTTAGGGTGCAACCACAGTCGTCTCTCCGCCGGCTTCCCATCCGCCTGCCACACTAATTAAATCTCCATACATGATACTAGCCCACAAAAGGTCAGAATCCATCACAATACATTATTCTGGTATTAACCAACCAGCCGTTGCCAAAAAATTCAAAAAATGTTTCTCTTTATTTCTCGTTTTCTCGTTGTCTTCCGGCGCCGTTTTCGGATGTCTCAATTTCCACCCCGTTTCCCCTGAAATCAGCGAGTGTCATTTAGTTTAATTTGATTGTGTTCTCTACCCCACACAGATCTGTTGTTCCCCCATTGCTTCTGACAGGTGGGATCATACATAAACATGAATTATGGAGAATAGCGCAATATCAAGGCTGCCTCTCCTGTCTGTGAGGCAGACAAGCCAACACAACACAGCCAGGTAGTAGTCTTGACCAGTGGCAGCTCCTGAAAAGATTCTCAGGGGGGGCAATTTTTCTGATGATTTAGGTGACCTACACACATTTAAAAAAAGATATGTCCAGCAACAACATGAAGACAGGGGCAGCATATAAGTCAATGCCAGAAGCATTTATTGACTGATCTCAAAAGTGTTGGCTTACAAAAGCAAAATAAGTTATCACAGTAAAAATAATCAAGGGTGTTCTTTCACATTCCTCAACACTGCATAAACAATATGCATTTCCATAAACAAATGAAATATCAGCTGAAAATACAGCATCTTGGTATTTGTTCAGATTGCAGGATCAACAAGAGCTTTTACCACATTTTTTGCCTCATGGTTGAATTGGAAATATGTGCACCTGAGCATAATTCACAACAAGCAAGCAGGAGCTTTTGATAGAGGCTACTGAAAACATTGATGCAAGTTATTGGTAATAAGAAATTTTTATAGACTTCCATATTCTGCCCTCTTGTATAGATTTGTGAAAATGAACAGTGATAGACATTTTGCCTGAAAACAGAATTTGAAAATAATTTCTAGAAAAGGTAAACACAGCTATCTGTATGGCTTTGTAAAAATGAACAACCATATTCTGGCCAATTGTATAGATTTGTAAATATGAACAACCATATTCTGGCCAATTGTATAGATTTGTAAAAATGAACATGAACAGATTATTTTATTTTTTAAACTTTTTTTTAAATGAAAAATAACTATTTTAAACAACATCAACTGTGAACTGATTTGGGTGTGTGTGTGTTAAAGAGACAGACAGGGAGGGACAAAGAGAGAGAGAGGCTACATTCCTTGTACTGAAACTGTTCTCTTCTCTCTTTCAATGCAGCAAAGCGGTCAATGACTTTCTCATTGAAATCAGGCATGCTGAGGACTAGTTCCCTCTCCATGGAAAGCATGGCCAGTGCATTCAGACGTTCCTGGCCCATTGAATTTCGCAGGAATGTCTTAACTCGTGTCAAAGTTGAGAAACATCTCTCAGCTTCAGCTGTTGTCATGGGAGTAGTTATGAGGATGTTCAACAGAGTCACAGTCTCAGAGAACGTCTCCTGGAGGTTGTAGCTCATGAGAACCTGGTACAGTGCCAGTGCACCACAGTTTGACTTTCTCGTCGTCGGCAAAAAGACCGTTCAGTCTCTCCAAAAGCACACTGGCGATTGAGACTGAGGTTGATTCCGAGATGGGAAGGAACTCAAAAAAGCGCTCCTGCACTTTGTGGTTGCTATCTATGTACCTCAGCACAAGCACCAGCTGTGTCTGTGTAGAAACGTCCGTGGTCTCGTCAGCTTGGATAGCTACGAAGTTCGCCGACTTCACCTCCTCCACAATATGTTCCCTCATGACCGCTAGCATACACTCCAGTAGCTCGTTTTGAATGGTCTTTGATGTGAACTTCTTTCAAAGAGACAATCGAGTTGCACTGAACGCTAGCCATCTTGATAGTAGTACGTGAATTGATTGACGCTGCTACCCGCTCTTTTCTTAGTTACGTTCATGGTTATGTTACGTATGACGAAAGCGCGTAAGTGCAAGCCCTCAGAAACCCATAGAGATTGTATTGAAAGCTCTGATATTTGAAAAAAAAAAGATTTTACATGAGAGTCTATGAGATACTTCTGGGGCGATTTTCAACCTGACTGAAATCGCCCCAAAAGGGGCGGGGCCATTTGAAGCACGACTTTAGCCTGATTGGACATTTAGTGGCAGATCAGACGTCTAGATTAGAACACTGATAACTACTGTTGCCGTGATATAATTGATTAGAAAAAAAATCCCTTCCTTTTCCCGTTTGGCAGTGCGTCGCCCATATCGCCCTAATGAACACACCGCCCCTGGTCTTGACTCTATAGAACACAAAGACTAATATTTCATCTCTCTCCTCAGATAGAATAATAAATGTGTGGACGCACCACAACGCAATGCACTGCAAGCACACACACACACACACACACACTCCAAAAGTACCCCTATTTTGCATCCCATAAACCCTATTGATCTGCTGAGAGACTGATGGCACGTCTTGGAGAGATGACATCACTGTCAGGCCCTGGCAAGTGTCGTCAGCTCTCTCTCTCTCTCTCTCTCTCTCTCTCTCTCTCTCTCTCTCTCTCTCTCTCTCTCTCTCTCTCTCTCTTTCTCTTTCTCTCTCTCTCTCTGTAGTTCCCCTCTTCAATGCTATTCATTCTGACTGTTTTGAAACACTCCCCAGGGCTCTATAGAAAGGGAGCTAAATCTAATGGGTGACAGCTATTTCACTCTAACTACCTATTCTCTCTCACACAGACACACACTGTATTGAGCACTATTGAAACGGAGCAGTGTTAAAAATACTCCACCAAACGTTCCCTTCCGATGACTGTGGAATGCACAATGTGCATCTGAACCACTGAACATTCAGAACAACTGTTTTTAATGCTTTTTATCCAAACAGCCACGCTAAGTGATTCGAGTCACAGATATGAGCATAGCTCCCTTAGGTCCCCAGGAGAGACTAGAATGAATGGTGTGTCTATTGATAAGAATGGGGTCGTTTTCTCCATATAGGCTCTATAAGCCCCTGTAACCAAACAGCA